>NC_074706.1:14632492-14934992 GCF_029448725.1 Salvelinus fontinalis
TAGACAATACACAAAAGTGAAACAAACAAAACGAATTAACAGTAAACATTACACATACAGAAGTTTCAAAACAATAAAGACATTACAAGTGTCATATTAAATATATACAGTGTTGTAACAATGTACAAATGGTTAAAGCACACAAGTTAAAATAAGTAAGCATAAATATTGGGTTGTATTTACAATGGTGTTTGTTCTTCACTGGTTGCCCCTTTTCTTGTGGCAACAGGTCACAAATTTTGCTGCTGTATTGGCACACTGTGGTATTTCACCCAGTAGATATGGGAGTTTATCAAAATCGGGTTTGTTTTCCAATTCTTTGTGGATCTGTGTAATCTGAGGGAAATATGTGTCTCTAATATGGTCATACATTGGGCAGGAGGTTAGGAAGTGCAGCTCAGTTTCCACCTCATTTTGTGGGCTGTGTGCACATAGCCTGTCTTCTCTTGAGAGCCAGGTCTGCCTACAGCGGTCTTTCTCAATAGCAAGGCTATGCTCACTGAGTCTGTACATAGTCAAAGCTTTCCTTAAGTTTGGGTCAGTCACAGTGGTCAGGTATTCTACCACTGTGTACTCTCTGTTTAGGGCCAAATAGCATTCTAGTTTGCTCTGTTTTTTTGTTAATTCTTTCCAATGTGTCAAGTAATTATCTTTTTGTTTTCTCATGATTTGCTTGGGTCTAATTGTGTTGCTGTCCTGGGGCTCCGTGGGGTCTGTTTGTGTTAGTGAACAGAGCCTCAGGACCAGCTTGCTTAGGGGACTCTTCTCCAGGTTCATCTCTCTGTAGGTGATGGCTTTGTTATGGAAGGTTTGGGAATCGCTTCCTTTTAGGTGGTTGTAGAATTTAACGTCTCTTTTCTGGATTTTGATAGTTAGCGGGTATCGGCCTAATTCTGCTCTGCAGGAATTATTTGGTGTTTTACGTTGTACACAGAGGACATTTTTGCAGAATTCTGCATGCAGAGTCTCAATTTGGTGTTTGTCCCATTTTGTGAATTATTGGTTGGTGAGCGGACCCCAGACCTCACAGCCATAAAGGGCAATGGGTTCTATAACTGATTCAAGTATTTTTAGCCAGATCCTAATTGGTATGTTGAATTTTATGTTCCTTTTGATGGCATAGAATGCCCTTCTTGCCTTGTTTCTCAGATCGTTCACAGCTTTGTGGAAGTTACCTGTGGCGCTGATGTTTAGGCCGAGGTATGTATAGTTTTTTGTGTGCTCTAGGGCAACGGTGTCCAGATGGAATTTGTGTTTGTGGTCCTGGCGACTGGACCTTTTTTGGAACACCATTATTTTAGTCTTACTGAGATTTACTTTCAGGGCCCAGAATTTGTGCAGAACATCTAGCTGCTGCTGTAGGCCCTCCTTGGTTGGTGACAGAAGCACCAGATTATCAGCAAACAGTAGACATTTGACTTTAGATTCTAGTAGGACGAGGCCGGGTGCTGTAGACTGTTCTAGCGCCCTCGCCATTTCGTTGATATATATGTTGAAGAGGGTGGGGCTTAAGCTGCATCCCTGTCTCACCCCACGGCCCTGTGGGAAGAAATGTGTTTGTTTTTTGCCAATTTTAACCGCACACTTGTTGTTTGTGTACATGGATTTTATGATGTCATATGTTTTTCCACCAACACTACTTTCCATCAATTTGTATAGCAGACCCTCATGCCAAATTGAGTCGAAGGCTTTTTTGAAATCAACAAAGCATGAGAAGAATTTGCCTTTGTTTTGGTTTGTTTGTTTTAATTAGGGTGTGCAGGGTGAATTGCTGGTCTGTCGCACGATAATTTCGTAAAAAGCCAATTTGACATTTGCTCAGTACATTGTTTTCATTGAGGAAATGTACGAGTCTGCTGTTAATGATAATGCAGAGGATTTTCCCAAGGTTACTGTTGACCGCATATTCCACGGTAGTTATTGGGGTCAAATTTGTCTCCACTTTTGTGGATTGGGGTGATCAGTCCTTGGTTCCAAATATTGGGGAAGATGCCAGAGCTAAGGACGATGTTAAAGAGTTTTAGTATAGCCAATTGGAATTTGTTGTCTGTATATTTGATCATTTCATTAAGGATACCATCAACACCACAGGCCATTTTGGGTTGGAGGGTTTTTATTTTGTCCTGTAACTCATTCAAGGTAATTGGAGAATCCAGTGGGTTCTGGTAGTTTTTAATAGTTGATTCTAGTATTTGTATTTGATCATGTATATGTTTTTGCTCTTTGCCCACCCTTCCCGCTCAGCCCAGTCAAAACTGTTCGCTGCTCTGGCACCCCAATGGTGGAACAAACTCCCTCACGACGCCAGGACAGCGGAGTCAATCACCACCTTCCGGAGACACCTGCAACCCCACCTCTTTAAGGAATACCTAGGATAGGATAAAGCAATCCTTCTGACCCCCCCCCCCCCCCTTAAAAGATTTAGATGCACTATTGTAAAGTGGCTGTTCCACTGGATGTCATAAGGTGAATGCACCAATTTGTAAGTCGCTCTGGATAAGAGCGTCTGCTAAATGACTTAAATGTAATGTAAATGTTTATTCTTTGTTATAGAGTCAAAAAGATTGGAGAAGTGGTTTACCCATACATCTCCATTTTGGATAGATAATTCTTCGTGTTGTTGTTTGTTTAGTGTTTTCCAATTTTCCCAGAATTGGTTAGTCTATGGATTCTTCAATTACATTGAGCTGATTTCTGACATGCTGTTCCTTCTTTTTCCGTAGTGTATTTCTGTATTGTTTTAGTGATTCACCATAGTGAAGGCGTATACTCAGGTTTTCCGGGTCTCTATGTTTTTGGTTGGACAGGTTTCTCAATTTATTTCTTCGATTTTTGCATTCTTCATCAAACCATTTGTCATTGTTGTTCATTTTCTTCGGTTTTCTATTTGAGATTTTTAGATTTGATAGGGAAGCTGAGGTCAAATATACTGTTAAGATTTTCTACTGCCAAGTTTACACCTTCACTATTGCAGTGGAACGTTTTACCCAGGACGTTGTCTAAAAGGGATTGGATTTGCTGTTGCCTAATTGTTTTTTGGTAGGTTTCCAAACTGCATTCCTTCCATCTATAGCATTTCTTAATGTTACTCAGTTCCTTTGGCTTTGATGCCTCATGATTGAGTATTGCTCTGTTCAAGTAGACTGTAATTTTGCTGTGATCTGATAGGGGTGTCAGTGGGCTGACTGTGAACGCTCTGAGAGACTCTGGGTTGAGGTCAGTGATAAAGTAGTCTACAGTGCTACTGCCAAGAGATGAGCTATAGGTGTACCTACCATAGGAGTCCCCTCAAAGCCTACCATTGACTATGTACATACCCAGCGTGCGACAGAGCTGCAGGAGTTGTGACCCGTTTTTGTTGGTTATGTTGTCATAGTCATAGTTCTCTCTCTCTCTCTCTCTCTCTGCATGCTGGTAGTGTTTGGTGCATGCTGGGAAGTGTATGATCGAGGGAGTGCGTGTGTTGTGTAGAGTTAGATATTCAGAACTTTCTTTCAGTTTTCTCTTTCTTGGTGGCCTTCTTTGTTTTCTTCTGTGCATGATTGAGATTATTATATATTTTTTTTGTGTGGTAGAATTAAGTATTTAGTTTTTTTTCGTATCGAAATTACCTTGATTTTGGCGGGGATGGCTTCCCGAATTGGAATGCCGTCCCTGTCACTTCGGCACGGCTTTAGGTGTGTTACTGAAGCTACTGTCACGGTGGAGGAGTTTCTGGTCGCCGTAGGAGAGAAGGTAGGATATGAGAATATTGCTTATGCGTCACGGATGAACAAAGCGGTGGTGGTATTTCTTAAAGAAGAGCGCCTTGTTGATCGTATGGTTGAGCAGGGCGTACTTCTTAAAGGAATGTTTATTCAAGTTACGCCGCTTTATCTCCGTCAACAAGGGTAACGATTTCAAATGTACCACCGTTTATTCCAAATGAGCTATTGGAGCGCGAGTTATTGCGCTTTGGGAAGTTTGCAAGTTCAATTAAGGTTGTCCCGTTGAGTTGCAAACACCCGGCGTTGAAACAGGTTATGTCGTTTCGGCGACAGGTGTTTATGTTTTTGGATTCACCGGAGCAGACTTTAGAGATATCTTTTAAGGTCAAGTATGACAATAGAATGTATATGGCTTATGCTAGTACGGGTAGTCAACGGTGTTTTGAGTGTGGGGATGTTGGCCATAAGCGACATGCTTGCCCGAAAAAGGAGAAGGCAGAGAGAGGGGCGCAGGTGGTCATCATAACGCCTGGGCCCACTGATGTAGGGAGAGGTGGGCTGACAGTGGTTGAGCAGCCACAAGCACATGTTGCCGAGGGACAAGTTATCCGTGTTGAGGCCACGAGTTTGCAACTTGTATTAGAGGGAAATATTATGCAGCAGAAAAATATTGTTGTACAAGGCAAGGATGGATCTGAAGAGCCAGTTCCTCAGACTGGTGAGGAGGTGCCCAGTACGCGTACTCGGGCACAGGAGGGGGTTCATATGGAGTTAATCTCCCAGGTAGTGGAGGAGATGCCCACTATGAGTAATGGGGAACAGGAGGGGGTTCATGTGGAGCTAGGCTCTCAGGTAGTGGAGGAGATGCCCACCACGAGTAATGGGGTTCAGGTGAGGTTAGTCTCCCAGGTAGTGGAGGAGATGCCCACCACGAGTAATGGGGTTCAGGTGGGGCTAGTCTCCCAGGTAGTGGAGGAGATGCCTGGTACGAGTGATGGGGTGCAAATGGGGAGTGTTGAAGGGGATGTGGTAGAGGGGAGTCAGTGGTCTGTGGCCTCAGCTGAGGAGGTACAGGAGAAGGAAAGGGATATCTCTTTTGATATGATAGCAGCTGGTGAGGACTCAATTTATGACCTAGAGGAGGTAAATGATTTTCTGGATCAGACTTTTGGGAAATCTGTCAAATTGGCAGAATATTTTGATGTTGATAAGTTTGTGAGGTCAGCTGTGATGTTACAGAAGATGGTGGGGTTGGACGAGTTGATGAGTGAGAAGAAGCGGTTTCGCTTGAGGAAATTTGTTACTGCTGTTACAGCAGCAAAAGGTGGTGGGAAACGTGGTCAGGTTAGTAAGAAAAAATTTAAATAATGATGATGATCATGCTTCATAGGGTGTCTTTTTTCTCTTTGGTTTCTCTGTGGTATCTTCTGCTTTTCCTTTCTGTTTTCTATATGGAGGTACTAAGGGTGGGCTCTCTCAATATTAATTGGGGAAGGGACAGGAATAAGAGGGCTTGGGTATTAGAAGTAATAAAACAGAAAAGGCTTAATGTAGTTTTCCTACAGGAGACACATAGTGATGAGGATAATGAGGTTGACTGGGGAATGTGGTGGGAGGGGCAGCATATACTCAGTCATGGTACTAATTTCAGTGCTGGGGTGGCCATCTTGTTTTCCTCAGGGTTAGGGGTGACGGTGATATCTACAACAGAGATTGTTAATGGTCGGGGTTTATTGGTCAAGGTGGATGTTATGGGGTTTTTGTTTTATGTTTTTGAATGTTTATGCTCCTTATGAGGGTACAGAGCGTCTTGTTGTGTTTGATAAAATAAAATAAACCTTAAGACAGTGTGACCAAGAGGGGTGTATGCTTTGAGGGGGTGACTCGAACTGTACTGTGGATTTTACTGTTGATCGCACCGCTGAGGAACCTCACATGCGGTCAGCCACTTGCCTGTCTGGTCTATTAACTGAGTTTGAGCTTTCTGATGTGTGGAGAGTAAGGAATGCAAAAGTTAGGCAGTACACATGGCTAAAAGTTAACCTGTCTAGGATCAGCGTGGCGCTAGCGGCACCCCCCCCCCCCCCCACTGAAAAACCAGTGCCGCGAAATTCAAAAAAAATATTTTTTTAAAATATTTAACTTTCACACATTAAAGTCCAATACAGCTAATGAAAGACACAGATCTTATGAATCCAGTCAACATTTCCGATTTTTAAAATGTTTTACAGGGAAGACACAATATGTAAAGATGTACATCTATTACCTAAAAACACATTAGCATAATCCACCATCTTTTATTTGTCCACCAACACCAGTAGCCATCACCAATTCGGCTAAACTAAGATATTTATAGCCCCTAACCAACAAAAAAACTCATTAGATGACAGTCTGATAACATATTTATGGTATGGGATAGGTTTTGTTAGAAAAAAGTGCATATTTCAGGTATATGGCATAGTTTACAATTGCACCCACCATCACAAATGGACTAGAATAATTACAATGAGCAACGTGTTTACCTAACTACTAATCATCAAACATTTCGTAAAAATACACAGCATACACGAATCGAAAGACACAGATCCTGTGAATACAGACAATATTTCAGATTTTCTAAGTGTCTTACAGCGAAAACACAATAAATCGTTATATTAGCTTAGCACATAGCAATTAGCAGCCCAGCATTGATTCTAGCCAAAGTGAGCGATAAAAGTCAACATCGCCAAAAGATATTAATTTTTTCACTAACCTTCTCAGAATTCTTCCGATGACACTCCTGTAACATCACATTACAACATGCATATACAGTTTGATCGAAAATGTTTATATTTAGCCACCAAAATCATGGTTAGACAATGTGAAATGTAGACAAGCTGGTAAAGAAAATGTCCTTGCGCCACTTAGACAGTGATCTACTCTTATACATAAATACTCATAAACGTGACTAAAAAATATAGGGTGGACAGGGATTGATAGACAATTTAATTCTTAATACAATTGCGTTATTACATTTTTTAATTTATCCTTACTTTTCAATACAGTTTGCGCCAAGCGAAGCTACGTCAAAAAACATGGCGTCCTAAGCCACTAAAATGTTTCGACAGAAACACGATTTATCATAATAAAAATGTCCTACCTTGAGCTGTTCTTCCATCAGTATCTTGGGCAAAGGATCCTTTCTTGGGAGAAATCGTCTTTTGGTGGAAAGCTGTCCTCTTGCCATGTGGAAATGTCAACTGCGTTCGGGATGAACTGAAAAGCGTGCCCAACTTTTCACATCGTTGCAAAAATAAATGTCCCAAAATCGCACTAAACGGATATAAATTGCTATAAAACGCTTTAAATTAACTACTTTATGATGTTTGTAACTCCTATAACGAGTGAAAAGATGACCGGAGAAATATAACAGGCTAAACTAACGCTTGGAACAGGAGAGGGTCGGTGTCTTCCACGCGCGTTACGCAGCTCCCAAAGAATGACTAGCTTCAGAGTTTTTTCATTTGTAGGGCCTGTGAACGCGCAATCGAGCCCGTTGGAATCGTCATCACGTAAAGGCATCCAGGGGAAGACGTAAGAAGTGTCCGTATAGTCATAGCAACGAGAGTGCCCTTTTAACTGACTTCAGAAAAGTGGCCAACATTTCTCAAATCTGACTCCATGTCAGGGAAATTGCTGTAGAATGGGCTCTGTTCCACTTAGAGACAAAATTTCAACTCCTATAGAAACTATAGACTGTTTTCTATCCAATAATAATAATAATATGCATATTGTACGATCAAGGATTTTGTGGGAAGCCGTTTAAAAAATTAGCCACATTAGCATAAATAGTCTAAACAGCGCCCCCATCCCCAACAGGTTAATGAAGGGTGTGTCAGTGCAGCAAGGTTAGACAGGTTGCATGTATCTGAGCAATACTGTAGTAGGGTTGGAAGGTGTGCCATTACTCCTGTGGGTTTCTCTGATCATCATATTATTACTGTTGATATTCACTTGTCCTGTCCACGAAGGTCATCACCTTATTGGTATTATAATGTTAAATTGTTACATGATGTCATGTTTTGTGAAAGGTTTTTGTTGTTTTGGGAAAAATGGAGGGTTACAGAAGGGAATTTTGAGTCCTTGAGACAATGGTGGGAGGTTGGGAAGGCCCAAATACGAGTATTTTGTCAACAGTACACTGCTTTGTCTCAACTTGAAGTAAAAGAGAATATCAAGGCCCTTGAGCAGGACATCAAATCAATTGAATTGAAGCTGCTCACTCAGAATGACCCTGGACTAGTCATGAACTTACAGGACAAGAGACATGAACTGAGGTCGTTTCTGCATGAAAGAGTGAAAGGTGCCTTGATTAGGTCTCGTTTCGCTTCCCTCAAGGACATGGATGCTCCTAGTGCTTTTTTTTAACCTTGGACAGTCGAAATTACAACGTAAACAGATGGTCTGCCTTCGTCTCCCTGATGGGAAGGTGACCACGGATGACAGTGAAATGCGTCAAACATGCCGTGGATTTCTACTCTGCCCTCTATAAAGCGGAGGATTGTGACTCTCTGTGTACTGAACAGTTGTTACACGGTCTTCCTCAATTGGGACCTGAACAGAGTCGCATTGGACTCTGACATTACACTGCAAGAGCTGTCCACAGCAGTTATGCAGCTCTCAACAGGCCGAGCCCCTGGTATTGATGGTTTACCATCTGAGTTCTATAAGCATTTTTGGGGGTCTATTGGGGAGGATTTTTAAGAAGTGGTGTGTGAATCTTTTCACGAGGGTTCTCTTCCTGTATCCTGTCAACGTGCGGTGCTTTCACTGTTGCCAAAAAAGGGGGATTTGGCTCTCATAAAAAATTGGAGACCTCTTGCTTTGCTGTGTGCAGAATACAAAATAGTTTCTAAATGTCTCTCAAACAGGTTGAAAGAGTATCTGGGATTGTTGGTCCACAAGGACCAGTCCTACTGTGTACCTGATCGCTCTATTGTTGACAACTTGTTTCTGATAAGCGATGTTTTAGACATTTGTAAACTGTCTGATGTAAATGTTGGTTTACTTTCTTTGGATCAGGAGAAGGCTTTTGACCGAGTGGACCACCAGTATTTGTTTAAAACGATGAAAGCCTTTCGGTTTGGGGATGTTTTTTTGTCTTGGATGAATTTACTGTATGCTGGGGCCTCGTGTATGGTGAAGGTGGGGGGTGGTTTGAGTTGCCCCATCCCTGTCCAAAGGGGCATCAGGCAGGGATGCCCAATTTCAGGGCAGTTATATAGTCTGGCGATTGAATCAATGCTTTGTTTTTTAAGAGCGAAGCTTACTGGTTTCTCTGTGCCAGGTGTAATGAAGGGACCCACGATAGCACTGTCTGCGTATGCAGATGATGTGACAGTTTTTATTACAGGGGCTGAGGATGTTAAGGTTCTCTCAGACGCTTTAATGGTGTATGAGGGTGCCTCCTCAGCTAGAGTCAATTGGGGAAAGAGTGAAGCGCTGTGGGCAGGTCAGCTTCAGATAGGGTCCGCTCCACGGTTACCAGGGGGGCTTCAGTGGGGCAGAGATGGGTGCTACTCCAGTTGTCTTATAGGGGAAGGGTACTGGTAATTAATAATCTTGCTGCCTCTACCCTGTGGCACAGTCTAATGATTTTGCAGCCACCAAAGGGTCTGATACAAGAGCTTCAGAGGAACCTTGTCAATTTCTTCTGGTCTGGACAACACTGGATCAAAGCTGCAGCCCTGTACCTGCCACTGCACGAGGGGGGACAAGGCCTGGTGGACATTTCCTCTAGGATCATGGCTTTCCGGCTTCAAGCAGCCCAGAGACTGTTGTACAGTGACAGTTCTAGCTGGGTCGACACAGCCTACGCATTGATGAGGAGAGCGGGCTGTTTGGGCTTAGACAAGCACCCTTTCCTCTTAAAGCTGGAGGGGGGTGAGTTGAATGGCCTGACTCCATTTTATGAGTCTGTTATGCAGGCTTGGAGGGTTCTTGTCAAGTCCCGTAAGGCCGGCACGCTACCAGGGATGTGGCTTTTTGAAGAGCCTCTTTTTTATAACACTGCCATCCAGTCCAGTGCTCTGGGTTCAGCCAGCCTGCGTTCATGCCTGTTAGGTGTCGGGTGCACCAAGCTGGGTCATCTGATGCAGAGCAGGAGCAGATCGTTGGAGGAGCTGGGAGAAAGAGCGGGGATCCGATCATCTCGCCTACTGAGGAAGGTCGTCGCTGAGGTCTGTGACTCCTTGCCAGTTCTTCATCGTCAGTATGTGACTGACACTTCCAATTCTGATCGATGGAAGGAGGGTCTGGATTATGTGTTCCCTGCACTGATTGTTAGTGCTGTGGTGGGGGCATTTGAGGAGGACGTGGGGATGCTGCTTTCCTTCGATACCCCGGAGCTGGGGGAGTTCAAGGAGGTGGGAAAGAAGGCCATGTACAGAATATGTGTAAAGGTGTCCCATGCCTCTTCCCTGGAAGGGGTAAAATCGACGAGGTGGGCGGGTGTGCTTGGTCCAGGTGCTTCCCCAAAAGGCTGTTGGCGATCATTATACAAACTGCCGATTGATAAGAGGACAGCTGACCTCCAATAGAGGATAATACATGGAGCTATAACCACCAACATGCATCTGGTACACCTGGACCCTACTGTTGGGGAGGGGTGTTCATTCTGTGCAGAGTCTGAAAGTCTGGCACACCTGTTTTTACAGTGTCCCAGGTTGGTCGGGATGATTGACCTGATCACTGACTGGTTCTCAACGTTGGGAGAGGTTTTCTCTTCCCAACTGTATATATTTGGGCCAAAGTACAGGTTCAGTCAAAAGGGTGTCGTTGTGTTGCTTAATTTTGTGTTAGGGGCAGCAAAATTAGCGATATGGAAGACCCGAAAGAACAGTATTCGGGGACAAGGGTCTGTGGATGTGGTGGGAATGCTGGAGGGAATGGTGGCAGCAAGATTAAGGGTTGAGTTTGCCTATTATAAACTTGTCAACAATTTCTCTCCAAAACTCTTGAACGTGCCGTCCTTGGCCAGCTCTCCTGCTATCTCTCTCAGAATGACCTTCTTGATCCAAATCAGTCAGGTTTCAAGACTAGTCATTCAACTGAGACTGCTCTTCTCTGTGTCACGGAGGCGCTCCGCACTGCTAAAGCTAACTCTCTCTCCTCTGCTCTCATCCTTCTAGACCTATCGGCTGCCTTTGATACTGTGAACCATCAGATCCTCCTCCCCACCCTCTCCGAGCTGGGCATCTCCGGCGCGGCCCACGCTTGGATTGCGTCCTACCTGACAGGTCGCTCCTACCAGGTGGCGTGGCGAGAATCTGTCTCCGCACCACGTGCTCTCACCACTGGTGTCCCCCAGGGCTCTGTTCTAGGCCCTCTCCTATTCTCGCTATACACCAAGTCACTTGGCTCTGTCATATCCTCACATGGTCTCTCCTATCATTGCTATGCAGACGACACACAATTAATCTTCTCCTTTCCCCCCTCTGATAACCAGGTGGTGAATCGCATCTCTGCATGTCTGGCAGACATATCAGTGTGGATGACGGATCACCACCTCAAGCTGAACCTCGGCAAGACGGAGCTGCTCTTCCTCCCGGGGAAGGACTGCCCGTTCCATGATCTCGCCATCACGGTTGACAACTCCATTGTGTCCTCCTCCCAGAGTGCTAAGAACCTTGGCGTGATCCTGGACAACACCCTGTCGTTCTCAACTAACATCAAGGCGGTGACCCGTTCCTGTAGGTTCATGCTCTACAACATTCGCAGAGTACGACCCTGCCTCACGCAGGAAGCGGCGCAGGTCCTAATCCAGGCACTTGTCATCTCCCGTCTGGATTACTGCAACTCGCTGTTGGCTGGGCTCCCTGCCTGTGCCATTAAACCCCTACAACTCATCCAGAACGCCGCAGCCCGTCTGGTGTTCAACTTTCCCAAGTTCTCTCACGTCACCCCGCTCCTCCGCTCTCTCCACTGGCTTCCAGTTGAAGCTCGCATCCGCTACAAGACCATGGTGCTTGCCTACGGAGCTGTGAGGGGAACGGCACCTCCGTACCTTCAGGCTCTGATCAGGCCCTACACCCAAACAAGGGCACTGCGTTCATTCACCTCTGGCCTGCTCGCCTCCCTACCTCTGAGGAAGTACAGTTCCCGCTCAGCCCAGTCAAAACTGTTCGCTGCTCTGGCACCCCAATGGTGGAACAAACTCCCTCACGACGCCAGGTCAGCGGAGTCAATCACCACCTTCCGGAGACACCTGAAACCCCACCTCTTTAAGGAATACCTAGGATAGGATAAAGTAATCCTTCTAACCCCCCCCCCCCCTTAAAAGAGTTAGATGCACTATTGTAAAGTGGTTGTTCCACTGGATATCATAAGGTGAATGCACCAATTTGTAAGTCGCTCTGGATAAGAGCGTCTGCTAAATGACTTAAATGTAATGTAAATGTATAAACAATATTGATCTGTTTTTGAGTATATGGGGTATTCAGAGGCTGTTGTGTTTAGTTACTGTGGAGTTGGAGTTGTGTTTTTAATTGATGTGTAACTGTGGTTTTGTATGAGTATTTATTGTGTGGTGGGCTCTCTCTCTCTCTCTCTGTGTGTGTGCATGCTGGGTGTTTGAGTGTTTGGTGTTGAGGGCTCTATCCTAACTAACTTTCTTGATTAGGGTGGAAGAGGACAGAGTAACTTTCCTGGGGTTTGGAAGTTGTGGTGTGCGCGATGGCTTCTCAGGAGACGCTGTCTATACAGCATGGATTCAGGTGTGTTCCTGAGAACGGAGTTAAGGTGGAGGAGGTTCTGCTCGCGGTCGGTGAACAGGTAGGAGCTGAGTTTATACATTCTGCTTCTAGAATGAACAAAGCTGTGGTTGTGTTCATGAAAAGGGCTAATTTGGTTGGTAGGCTAATTGCTAGCGGAATATTTGTAAGGGATGTGTTGGTGTCAATTTCACCTCTCTCTACCCCTTCAACAAGAGTTGTAGTGGCAAATTTGCCTCCGTTTATTACGGATGATCAAATTAGGAAAGAGCTGAGTCGTTTTGGTAAGTTTGCTAGCGGTTTCCGTGTACTGTCAGCAGGATTTCAGGCAGATGCCGTTAAACACGTTGTTTCGTTCCGGAGGCAAGTGTTTATGTTTCTGAACAACAACGAGCAACAGCTAAATGTGCATTTTAAAGTGAGGCATGGAGAGGGGCTCTATGCAGGTTTTGCCAGCACAGATAGTTTACGGTGTTTTGAATGTGGGGATTTGCGGCATCAGAGTTTTGCGTGCCCACACAAAGGCCATAAACAAGGTGAGGGTACAAGCGCCAGTGGGGGAAATCGAGGTCAAAGTGCAGGGGGTAAGGAGATGCAGACAGCAGAGGCTGGGCCTAGTCAGGCTAGAGATGGTGGGATAGTGGAGGCTGGGTCTAGTCAGGCTAGAGATGGTGGGGAAGCAGAGGCAGGGTCTAGTCAGGCTAGAGATGGTGGGGTAGCTGAGGCTGGGCCTAGTTATGCTATGGAGGGTGGTGTAAAGGGTGCTGGGTCTAGGCAGGATATGGATGGTGGTATAGCAGAGGCTGAGTCTAGTCAGGCTATGGAGGGTGGTGTAGATGATGCTGGGCCTAGTCATGCTATGGAGGGTGATGTAGATGATACTGGGTCTAGGCAGGTTATTCTCGTGAATGAGGAGAGTATAGTGGGGAAGTGTAAGAGATTAGGGGGGGAGGAGGAGGGTGTCAAGCGGAAAAGGAAAAAGGGTGTGGACAAAGGCACCATGGAAATGTTGCCTGTTGCTGTGGGTGAGGCCCTAACCAGAGAGAAAGGGCAGGTGGTCAGGGTGGGAGATAGAGAAGAGGAGGAAAGTGAGTCTGAGGAAGAGGATGAGGAGTTATTTTTTTCAGACTCCTCTTCAATTGGCCCGGAGCTGACAGCCAGTCAACCAGAGGGGTCTAAGTACACGTTGATTGAACTGACAAGATTCCTGAATGAGACTAAGGGGAAAAAAGTTAATCTTGAGGCTTTTTTTCCTGATCCTAAAAAGTTTGTAAGATCAGTACAACATGCTATGAGAAATGAGGGGCATGGTGTCCTCTCACCCAGGAAACGGTTTAGGTTGAGGAAGTGGGTCACAACAGTGCGTAAAGGGTTACCTTCAGACACTGTTTAAATGGTTCATTTCTTTCTGACACTGGGGCTTTTTGAGCTTTGCTATTGGTCTATTTCTCTGCTGGCTTTTCTCCCACTTCTTATGGAGACTCTTCGGGTAGGCTCGCTTAATATAAATGGCGCCAGAGATGTGGGAAAGAGGAGTGTGTTGGGTGAATATGTAAAACAAAAAAAAGTACATGTGTTGTTTCTGCAGGAGACGCATAGTGATGTGGTGAATGAAGTTGATTGGGGGCTCTGGTGGAAAGGGGCAAGTGTGTTGAGCCATGGGACAAATCTTAGTGCAGGGGTGGCAGTCCTTTTTGCACCGGGTCTGTCTGTAAAAATTTGCTCCTCAAAGGAGGTGTGTAAGGGCAGGTTGCTTGTTGTTAAAGCAGAAATTAACAGCATGGGTTTTGTTTTTATAAATGTGTATGCGCCTAACACAGGGAGAGAAAGAGGGGTTCTATTTGGGAGTCTTAGACAGGAACTCTCACAAGTAGCGCCTGAGGAGATGCTGGTGATCGGAGGTGACTGGAACTGTACAATGGATTTTACAACAGATAGAAATGGGGGAGAGCCTCATTCAGTGTCAGTGGGGGTGTTAAGGGACATCATTAATCAGTTTGACCTAGTGGATGTTTGGAGAACTAAACATCCAAACACAAGACAGTATACATGGGTGAAGGTTTTTGGGGCTAGGGTGAGTGCAGCCCGACTTGATAGGTTTTACATGTCCAGGAATCAGAGCAATAGGCTGCTGGGCGCTACCATTCTCCCGGTGGGGTTTTCGGATCATCACATAACCATGGCTCGGCTGTCTATTTCACCAGGGCCCCGGCAGGCATCTTACTGGAAGTTCAATGTAAAGCTCTTACAAGATGCCACTTTTTGCTCAGGTTTCCAGACTTTTTGGGAAAGGTGGGGGCAGCGAAGAGAGGAGTATGAGTCTCTGGGTCAATGGTGGGATGTGGGGAAAGTGCAAATTCGTCTTTTCTGTCAACAGTACACAGCTCTCTCATCCTCAGAGGCTAGGAGAGTATTGGGGAAACTAGAGCGGTGTATTAGTGAGATGGAGGTAGAGATGGTGGGGCAAGGCAATGTAGGCCTCCAGGCTAATTTAGCCGAATTATGTAGGGACCTGGGCAGTTTTTTCCAGGTTAAAGCAAAGGGAGCACTTGTAAGAGCTAGGTTCTCCATGCTCAAGGAGATGGATGCTCCCAGCTCCTTCTTCTTTGGTTTGGAAAGACAGAGCAGTGAAGCCAAGGGTATGCATTGTTTACGGCTCTCTGATGTGCGGGTGACCTCTGTGGTGGGGGAGATGCGGGAGCGGACTGTGGAGTTTTATACTGAATTGTATAGGGCAGAAATGTGTGATCCTATGTGTGCTCAGGTCTTGTTCGCAGGACTCCCTAAGCTCTCTCGGGCACAGAGGGATGAAATGGACATTCCTCTGTTGTCACATGAACTGGCAGAGGCCGTAACCCAGATGTCCCCCGGTCGTGCACCGGGGGTCGATGGACTTCCAGTGGAGTTTTACAAAAAATTCTGGGGAATAATTCGACAGGACTTCTTTTGCGTCTTGCGTGAGTGCATCGGGGTAGGAGAGTTGCCGATGAGCTGCCGTCGGGCGGCTCTGACTCTCCTGCCCAAAAAAGGGGACTTGTGTGAACTTAAGAACTGGAGGCCTGTGGCATTACTCTGTGCGGACTACAAGATTTTTGCCAAGGTCCTCTCTAACAGACTGAAGTCCCATCTGGACTCTATAATACACAAGGACCAGACATATTGTGTACCGGGACGCTCAATCACGGACAACTTGTTCTTGATTAGGGACATGTTGGACTTGTCGAGAGGTTCTAATGTGAATTTTGGACTGGTCTCTTTAGATCAAGAGAAAGCCTTTGATAGAGTGGATCATGAGTATCTGTTTAATGTGATGTCTGTGTTTGGGTTTGGGAAGAGTTTTGTGACCTGAGTGAAGCTGTTGTATGCTGGGGCGTCATGTATGGTTAAGGTGGGAGGGGGGCTCAGTAGGCCAGTCTGGGTGAGACGGGGCATTAGACAAGGATGCCCTCTATCTGGGCAGCTATACACACTAGCCATTGAGCCTTTTTTAGGACTGCTACGCAGGAGATTGCAGGGAGTGTGCTGGACAGGCATGGGTGTGGTGACAGGAATAGCAGTCTCAGCATATGCAGACGATGTTTCTGTGATGGTCAGGGATGGGCAAGATATGCAGGAACTAGAGACCAGTCTGAAGGTGTACGAGGGAGCTTCATCAGCTAAGGTAAACTGGGGAAAGAGCAAAGCTCTGTTATGTGGGGAATGGGGGGATAGGGCTCCTCCTCTGCTTCCAGGGGGTTTGCAGTGGGGTTGTGAAGGGCTTAAAGTGTTGGGGGTGTACCTGGGCTCGGAGAGGTGGGTCAGGAAGAACTGGGAGGGGCTGTCACAGGCAGTGGTGTCAAGACTGGCCAGGTGGAGGTGGCTCCTATCCCAAGTGTCATATAGAGGGAGGGTGCTGATAATTAACAACCTGGTGGCATCTTCCTTGTGGCATAAACTGGCTGTCCTCAACCCCCCCGCCGGTCTGCTTGCAGACCTGCAACGCAAGCTGGTGGACTTCTTTTGGTCGGGCCATCACTGGCTGAAGGCAGCAGTGTTGTACATGACCGTCCACGAAGGAGGACAGGGCCTGGTGGAACTGGAGAGCAGGATGGCTGCTTTCCGGCTAAAGGCGGCGCAGAGACTGCTGTACCATACTGATGTTGGCTGGAGGGAACCAGCATGCGCACTGCTGAGGAGAGCTGGCGGATTAGGGTTGGACCGGCAGCTGTTCCTCATGAAGCTGGAGAGGCTGAGTACAGCAGGTCTCTCAGAGTTTTACTCTGCGGTGCTGAGGACCTGGCAGCTATTAAGGCCCACACGAGAAGGGGGTGTAGAGCCTGGGCAGTGGGTGTGGGAGGAGCCTATTTTCCACAACCCAGCCATCCCTTTGAGATCGGTTCAGTCTGCCACCCTGCAGAGGCAACTGATGGCAGGGGGTGTACAAAGGCTAGGTGACCTGAGAATGCTGGGAGAGGAGGGGTGGAAAACCCCGGAGGTCTTGGCTCAACAAACAGGAATAACGTCTCTTAGGCTGCTGGAGAGATTCCTGGAGGAGGTCCAGGAGGCACTGTCTGAGCAGGTAAGGGGGGTGTTTGAGAGGCCAAAGGGAGAGGGGCCACCAACGTTTCCGCCACTGCAGGTGACGGCAGAGACTGGGGACTGGCAAGGGGGTCTGGAGGACTTGTTAGATTTTAACACTCCGAGCCTGGGGGAGTTTGAGGGGGTGGGAGGTAAAGCCCTCTACAACCTCTGCGTTAAGGTTAGGAACATTAGAAGCCTAACAGGAGTGAAGGCACATCAGTGGCAGGGGGTATGTGGGGTGGAGAGTATGGTGGGTTTTAGATGGAGGGCGCTCTACAAACCCCCAGTACCAAAGAGGTCAGGGACCTACAGTGGAGGGTTCTTCATGGAGCCCTGGCCACTAACAGCTGGTTGGCACGGGTTGATCCGGGAATTGGGCAGGGGTGTCCTTTCTGTCAAATGAAAGAAACTGTGATTCATGTGTTTTCTGTGTGCACCAGGTTAATGCCATTAACCTGTCTAGGATGAGGGTGCCTCTAGCGGCACTCCCCCCCCACCCCCACTGAAAAACCAGTGCCGCGAAATTCAAAAAAAATATATTTTTAAAATATTTAACTTTCACACATTAAAGTCCAATACAGCTAATGAAAGACACAGATCTTGTGAATCCAGCCAACATGTCCGATTTTTAAAATGTTTTACAGGGAAGACACAATATGTAAAGATGTACATCTATTACCTAAAAACACATTAGCATAATCCACCATCTTTTATTTGTCCACCAACACCAGTAGCTATCACCAATTCGGCTAAACTAAGATATTTATAGCCCCTAACCAACAAAAAAACTCATCAGATGACAGTCTGATAACATATTTATGGTATGGGATAGGTTTTGTTAGAAAAAAGTGCATATTTCAGGTAGATGGCATAGGTTACAATTGCACCCACCGTCACAAATGGACTAGAATAACTACATAGAGCAACGTGTTTACCTACTTACTAATCATCAAACATTTCGTAAAAATACACAGCATACACGAATCGAAAGACACAGATCCTGTGAATACAGACAATATTTCAGATTTTCTAAGTGTCTTACAGCGAAAACACAATAAATCGTTATATTAGCATAGCACATAGCACATAGCAGCCCAGCATTGATTCTAGCCAAAGTGAGCGATAACGTCAACATCGCCAAAATATATTCATTTTTTCACTAACCTTCTCAGAATTCTTCAGATGACACTCCTGTAACATCATATTACACAATCCATATAGAGTTTGATCGAAAAATGTGCATATTTAGCCACCAAAATCATGGTTAGACAATGTGAAATGTAGCCCAGCTGGTGAGAAAATGTCCGTGCGCCATATTAGACAGTGATCTACTCTTATACATAAATACTCATAAACGTGACTAAAAAATATAGGGTGGACAGGGATTGATAGACAATTTAATTCTTAATACAATCGCGGAATTACATTTTTTAAATTATCCTTACTTTTCAATACAGTTTGCGCCAAGCGAAGCTACGTCAAAAAACATGGCGTCCTAAGCCACTAACATTTTTCGACAGAAACACGATTTATCATAATAAAAATGTCCTACTTTGAGCTGTTCTTCCATCAGTATCTTGGGCAAAGGATCCTTTCTTGGGTCTTATCGTCTTTTGGTGGAAAGCTGTCCTCTTGCCATGTGGAAATGCCAACTGCGTTCGGGATGAACTGGAAGCGTGCCCAGCAATTCACAGCGTTTCAGAAATAAATGTCCCAAAATCGCACTAAACGGATATAAATTGCTATAAAACGCTTTAAATTAACTACCTTATGATGTTTTTAACTCCCATAACGAGTAGAAACATGACCAGAGTAATATTACTCCCTCCACTAATGCTTGGAACAAGTGCGGGTCGATGTCCTCCAGGCGCATTACGCAGCAAGAAAAGAGTTCCTAGCTACAGGGTTTTTTAATTTGTAGTGCCTGTGAACGCGCAATCGACCCCATTCAAATCGTCATCACGTAAAGGCATCCAGGGGAAGACGTAAGCAGTGTCCGTATACTCATAGCAATAACTGCGGCCTTTTAACTGACTCCAGATCAGGGGCCAAAATTTCTGAAATCTGACTCCATGTCAGGGAAATTGCTGTAGAATGACTTCTGTTCCACTTAGAGACAAAATTTCAACTCCTATAGAAACTATAGACTGTTTTCTATCCAATAATAATAATAATATGCATATTGTACGATCAAGAATTTTGTGGGAAGCCGTTTCAAAAATTACACGATTAGCATAAATAGTGACAACAGCGCCCCCATCCTCAACAGGTTAATTAGTGGTATGATAAGGTCGTCACAGAAATCATTAAGGGCCACTCCAACGTGTCTTTCAGTTGTGTCTCAATTGCACCCTTTTCCCTATTTTAGGGCACTACTTTTGACCAGAGCCCAGGGGTTCTGTTGAAAAGTGTGTTCTGCAAAGAATAGTAAACCATTTGGGATGCACACTTCTACTGTTGAGAGCACTATTCTGAAAATCATTTCTATTGGAATAGGGCCTCCAGGTACCTTCTTAGTGATTGATATCTTGGCCCCTAAGCCATAAAATATTCCTTCAGGCACTTAACATGGTTCAAATGTATAGTCTGTTCAACCCCAAGGGCAACCTTGATTTAATATTTTGTGTCTAGACATGGAAGGATGAAACAACAAACAGATAAGGTAGAGTATACAGTCGGGGCCAAAAGTTTTGAGAATGACACAAATGTTAATTTCCACAAAGTTTGCTGCTTCAGTGTCTTTCGATATTTTTGTCAGATGTTACTATGGAATACTGAAGTATAATTACGAGCATTTCATAAGTCTCAAAGGCTTTTATTGACAATTACATGAAGCTGATTGTCACGCCCTGGCCTTAGTTATCTTTGTTTTCTTTCTTATTTTATTTAGGTCAGGGTGTGACATGGGGAATGTATGTGTTTTTGTATTGTCTAGGGGTTTTGTATGTTTAATGGGGCAGGGTCTTGTATAGGTGTTTTGTATGTCTATGGCTGCGTAGATTGGTTCTCAATTAGAGGCAGCTGTTGTTCATTTGTCTCTGATTAAGAGCTATATTTAGGCAGCCATATTCATTGGGTATTTCGTGGGTAATTGTCTATGTCTAACGTTAGTAGCTTGTGTATGCACTTTCGTTTGTAGCTTCACGGTCGTTTGTTGTTTTGTTTAGTTTTGTAAAAGTGTTCGTTTTGTGTTTCATCTTCTCTAATAAAAGAAGATGTATTTGTATCACGCTGCGCCTTGGTCCTCTCTTTCACGTAACGACGATCGTGACAGAATTACCCACCATAACAGGACCAAGCAGCATGATAAGCGGCAGCAGGAGTCACAGCATCATCGGACTTAGCTTGTTGTCATTGCAGGCAATCGCACCGCTATGCGTTACAGGGGAGACATCCTCCACCCTCCAGCATGACAATGCCTCAAGCCATACTGCTCGTTCTGTGCCTGATTTCCTGCAAGACAGGAATGTCAGTGTTCTGCCATAGCCAGCGTTGAGCCCAGATCTCAATCCCATTGAGCATGTCTAGGACCTGTTGGATCAGAGGGTGAGGGCTAGAGCCATTCCCCCCCAGAAATGTCCTGTAACTTGCAGGTGCCTTGGTGGAAAAGTGGGGTAACATCTCACAGTAAGAACTGGCAAATCTGGTGCAGTCAATGAGAAGGAGATACACTGCAGTACTTAGTGCAGCTGGTAGCCACACCAGATACTTACTGTTACTTTTGATTTTGACCCCCTCCCTATGTTTGTTCGGGGACACATTATTCCATTTCTGGAGTGGAACTTGTTCAGTTTATGTCTCAGTTGTTGAATCTTGTTATGTTCATACAAATATTTGCACATGTTAAATTTGCTGAAAATATACGCAGTTGACAGTGAGAGGACTGTTATGCTGGTGAATGAGGACCCAAAAGCGACTTAACAAAAACAGAGTCTTTATTCCAGTCTTAAACAAAACGGTACTCCAGGATATATCTTAGATGACACCTGCTCACACGCAGCATCTGATGAAGGCAAAAACACGACAGGGCGGAACCAGGACACAGAACAGCAAACATCAAACAAAGATCCGACAAGGACAGAAGCGGAAAACAGAGGGAGAAATAGGAACTCTAATCAGAGGGCAAAATAGGGGACAGGTGTGAAAGATTAAATGAGGTAGTTAGGAGAATGAGGAACAGCTGGGAGCAGGAACGGAACGATAGAGAGAGAGCGAGAAAGGAAGAGAGGGAGGGGAAGAGAGAGGGATAGAAAGAGGGAAAGAACCTACTAAGACCAGCAGAGGGAGACAAATGGAAGGGAAGCACAGGGACAAGACATGATAATCAAATGACAAAACATGACAAGGACGTTTGCTGAGTATATATAAAAAATATAATATTTTTGCACAGATTTATTGAATATTTAAGAGTTTTATTAGACAAAATTGTGCACGGGGAGACCAAAGCAACACTTCTGCAAGGTTCGTAATAATCTCCCCACTCCAAAAGAAAGGTTGGGCATATGCGTTGGGTGGACAAAACATTACAAAACAAAACATAACAGCTCTTTCCGTGACATACACTGAACATGTTAATCCAGGTGAAGGCTATGATCCCTTATTGATGTCATTTGCTAAACCCACTTCAATCAGTGCAAATAAAGGGGAAGTGACAGGTTAAAGGATTTTTAAGCCTTGAGACAATTGATTGTACATGTGTGCAATTCAGAGGGTGAACGGGCAAGACAAAACATTTAAATGCCTTTGAACGGGGTATGGTAGTAGGTGCCAGGCTCACCGGTTTGAAAGTGTCAAGAACTGCAATGCTGCTGGGTTTTTCACACTTAACAGTTTCCAGTTTGTATCAAGAATACTCCACCACCCAAAGGACATCCAACCAACTTGACACAACTGTGGGAAGCATTAAAGTCAAAATTGGCCAGCATCCCTGTAGAACGCTTTCAACATCTTGTAGAGTCCATGCCCTCCCGAATTGAAGATGCTCTGAGGGCAAAGGGTGGTGCAACTCAATATTAGGAAGGATTTTTCTTTATATTTTGTACATTCAGTGTGCAGTCGTGGCCATAAGTTTTGAAAATTAAACAAATATTAATTTTCACAAAGTCTGCTGCCTCAGTTTGTATGATGGCAATTTGCATTTACTCCAGAATGTTATGAAGAGTGATCAGATGAACTGCAATTAATTGCAAAATCCCTTTGCCATGAAATGAATCCCCCCCAAAAAATTCCACTGCATTTCAGCCCTGCCACAAAAGAACCAGCTGACATCATGTCAGTAATTCTCTCGATAACACAGGTGTGAGTGTTGACGAGGACAAGGCTGGAGATCACTCTGTCATGCTGATTGAGTTCGAATAACAGACTGGAAGCTTCAAAAGGAGGGTGGTGCTTGGAATCATTGTTCTTCCTCTATCAAGCATAGTTACCTGCAAGGAAACACGTGTCGTCATCATTGCTTTGCACAAAAATGGCATCACAGGCAAGGATATAGCTGCCAGTAAGATTGCACCTAAATCAACCATTTATCGGATCATCAAGAACTTCATGGAGAGCGGTTCAATTGTTGTGAAGAAGGCTTCAGGGCGCCCAAGAAAGTCCAGCAAGCGCCAGGACCATCTCCTAAAGTTGATTCAGCTGTGGGATCGGGGCACCACCAGTACAGAGCTCAGGAATGGCGGCAGGCAGGTGTGAGTGCATCTGCATGCACAGTGAGGTGAAGACTTGGAGGATGGCCTGGTGTCAAGAAGGGCAGCAAAGAAGCCACTTCTCTCCAGGAAAAACATCAGGGACAGACTGATGTTCTGCAAAAGGTACAGTGATTGGACTGCTGAGGACTGGGGTAAAGTCATTTTCTCTGATGAATTACCTTTCCGATTGTTTGGGGCATCCGGAAAAAAGCTTGTCTGGAGAGGACAAGGTGAGCGCTACCATCAGTCCTGTGTCATGCCATCAGTAAAGCATCCTGAGACCATTCCTGTGGGGTTGCTTCTCAGCCACGGGAGTGTGCTCACTCACAATTTTGCCTAAGAACACAGCCATGAATAATGAATGGTACCAACACATCCAGGAACAGTTTGGTGACTAACAATACCTTTTCCAGCATGATGGAGCACCTTGCCATAAGGCAAAAGTGATAACTAAGTGGCTCGGAGAACAAAACATCGATATTTTGGGTCCATGGCCAGGAAACTCCCCAGACCTTAATCCTATTGAGAACGTGTGGTCAATACTCAAGAGGCGGGTGGACAAACAAAAACCCAAGCATTGGAACCTTTATTTTGGTGTTTTTCAGAGTCAGTTGAAAGGCCTCTTTAGTGTCTTACATTTTCAGAACTGTGACCTTAACTGCCTACCGTCTGTAAGCTGTTAGTGTCTTAACAAGTCCAATACAGCAAATGAAAGATACACATCTTGTGAATCCAGTCAACATGTCAGATTTTTTAAATGTTTTACAGCGAAAACACCACATATATTTATGTTAGCTCACCACCAAATACAAAAAAGGACAGACATTTTTCACAGCACAGGTAGCATGCACAAAGCCAACCTATCTAACCAAGAGCCAACCAAACTAACCAAGAAACAACTTCATCAGATGACAGTCTTATAACATGTTATACAATAAATCTATGTTTTGTTCAAAACATTTGCATATTTGAGGTATAAATCAGTTTTACATTGCAGCTACCATCACAGCTACCGTCAGAAATAGCACCGAAGCAGCCAGAGTAATTACAGACACCAACGTCAAATACCTAAATACTCATCATAAAACATTTCTGAAAAATCGATGGTGTACAGCAAATTAAAGACAAACATCTTGTGAATCCAGCCAATATTTCTGATTTTTTAAGTGTTTTACAGCGAAAACACAATATAGCATTATATTAGCTTACTACAATAGCCTACGGCACTACCGCATTCATTCATCAAGGCACGTTAGCTATAGGCACGTTAGCAATAGCGAATAAACCAGCAAAAGATATTAATTTTCACTAACCTTCATAAACCTTCATCAGATGACAGTCCTATAACATCAGGTTATACATACACTTATGTTTTGTTCGAAAATGTGCATATTTAGAGCTGAAATCAGTGGTTATACATTGTGCTAACGTAGCATCTTTTTCCCAGAATGTGCGGATATTTTTATGACACTCAACTATTCTGACCAAATAACTATTCATAAACGTTACTAGAAAATACATGTTGTATAGGAAATGATAGATACACTAGTTCTTAATGCAATCACTGTGTTAGAATTCTAAAAATAACTTAATTACGACACCCAGCTTAGTTATAGCGAGAGTGCCCATAATCTGGGCGCAAACTACTATTTCACATGTTCGACAGATATATGAAATAGCATCATAAAATGGGTCCTACTTTTAATGATCTTCCATCAGAATGTTGCACAAGGGGTCCTTTGTCCAGAACAATCGTTGTTTGGTTTTAGAATGTCCTCTTCTCCAGTCAATTAGCATGGAAATCTAGCAAAGTAGCGCGAAGCTCTCCTTCCTGAACAAAGGCACACAACGCAAAACGCCTAACGTCCCGAATAAATTTCAATAATCTAATAAAACTATATTGAAAAAACATACTTTACGATGATACTGTCACATGTATCAAATAAAATCAAAGCCGGAGATATTAGTCGTCTATAACGACAGCTTTTCAGAAGGCAATACCAGGTCCCTTCTCGCGCCCTCCAGAAAACAGGAAACTGGTGACACGTCATGCCAAGAGCTTTTATTCGACCCCAGATCAAGTTATACACTCCATTTCTTCTCTCACTGCCTGTCGACATCTAGTGGAAGACGTATGAGGTGCATCTATACTAATAAATATCAAGGACATTTATAGGCAGGCCCTAGAACAGAGCATCGATTTCAGATTTTCCACTTCATGTCAGGAAGTTTGCTGCAAAATGAGTTCTGTTTTACTCAGATATAATTCAAACGGTTTTAGAAACTAGAGAGTGTTTTCTATCCAATAGTAATAATAATATGCATGTTGTACGAACAAGAATTGAGTACGAGGCCGTTTAAATTGAGCACGATTTTCCCCCAAAGTGAAAACAGCACCCTCTGTCCTCAACAGGTTAATGTGTGAAAGTTAAATATTTCTCAAAAATATTTTTGGAATTTCGCGCTCTGCCTTTTCAGTGGAATGTGGGAGGAGTTCCGCTAGCGGAACCCCGGTGCCAGACAGGTTAATAACCGTTCCACAGGTGTATGTTCATTAATTGTTTATGGTTTATTGCGACCAGGAAAAAAACTTTCCCGATACAGATCCTCTGTTTGGACCACCACCCAGGACAATGGATCGGATCCCAGTAGGTGACCCAAAACAACGGCTCTGCAGAAGGGGCAGACGGAGCGGTCTTCTGGTCAGCCTCCGTAGACGGACACATCGCTCATCGCTCCCGAGTATACTACTCACCAATGTCCAGTCTCTTGACAAGTTAGACAAAATTCGAGCAAGGGTTGCCTTCCAGAGAGGCATCAGAGAATGTAACATTCTCGGTTTCACGGCTCACTCGGGATACGTTATCAGAGTCGGTACAGCCACCTGGTTTCTTCATGCATCACGCCGACAGAAACAAGCATCTCTCTGGTAAGAAGAAGGGTGGGGGTGTATGCCTTATAATTAACGAGTCGTGGTGTGATCATAACAACATACAGGAACTCAAGTCCTTTTGTTCACCTGACCTAGAATTCCTTACAATCAAATGGCGACCGCATTATCTACCAAGACAATTCTCTTCGATCATAATCACAGCCGTGTATATCCCCCAAGCAGATACCTCGATGGCCCTGGAAGAACTTCATTGGACTCTATGTAAACTGGAAACCACATATCCTGAGGCTGCATTTATTGTAACTGGGGATTTTAACAAAGCTAATCTGAAAACAAGGCTCCCGAAATTTTATCAGCATATCGAATGCGTGACCCAGGCTGGCAGCATTCTGGATCATTGCTACTCTAACTTCCACGACGCATACAAAGCCCTCCCTCACCCTCCTTTCGGCAAATCTGACCACGACTCCATTTTGTTGCTCCCAGCCTATAGACAGAAACTCAAACAGGAAACGCCCGTGCTCAGTTCTGTTCAATGCGGGTCCGAGCAATCTGATTCCACGCTTCAAGATTGCTTCGATCACATGGACTGGGATATGTTCCAGATAGCCTCAGACAACAACATTGATGTATACACTGATTTGGTGAGTGAGTTTATTAGCAAGTGCATTGGTGATGTTGTACCCACGGTGACTATTAAAACCTTCCCCATCCAGAAACCGTGGATTGATGGCAGCATTCGCACAAAACTGAAAGCGCGAACCACTGCTTTTAATCATTGCAAGGCGACCGGAAACATGACCGAATACAAACAGTGTAGCTATTCCCTCCGCAAGGCAAACAAACAAGCTAAGCGTCAGTATAGAGACAAAGTAGAGTCGCAATTCCACGGCTCAGGCATGAGACGTATGTGGCAGGGTCTATAGTCAATCACGGATTACAAAAAGAAAACCAGCCCCGTCGCGGACACCGACGTCTTGCTCCCAGATAAACTAAACAACTTCTTTGCTCACTTTGAGGCCCGCTACCAAAACCTACAGGCTCTTCTTCACCGCAACCAACGTGAGTAAAACATTTAAACGTGTTAACCCTCGCAAGGCTACCGGCCCAGACGTCATCCCTAGCTGTGTCCTCAGAGCATGCGCAGACCAGCTGGCTGGTGTGTTTACGGACATATTTAATCAATCCCTATCCCCGTCTGCTGTTCCCACATGCTTAAAGAGGGCCACCATTGTTCCTGTTCCCAAGAAAGCTAAGGTAACTGAGCTAAATGACTATCGCCCCGTAGCACTCACTTCTGTCATCATGAAGTGCTTTGAGAGACTAGTCAAGGATCATATCACTTCCACCCTACCTGACACCCTAGACCCACTCCAATTTGCTTACTGCCTCAATAGGTCCACAGACGACGCAATCGCAATCACACTTTACACTACCCTAACCCATCTGGACAAGAGGAATACCTATGTAAGAATGCTGTTCATCGATTACAGCTCAGAATTCCACACCATAGTACCCTCCAAACTCATCATTAAGCTTGAGACCCTGGGTCTCGACCCCGCCCTGCGCAACTGGGTACTGGACTTTCTGACGTGCCGCTTCCAGGTGGTGAGGGTTAGGAAACAACATCTCCACTCCGCTGATCCTCAACACTGGGGCCCCACAAGGGTGCGTTCTGAGCCCTCTCCTGTACTCCCTGTTCACCCACGACTGCGTGGCCATGCACACCTCCAACTCAATCATCAAGTTTGCAGATGACACTACAGTGGTAGGCTTGATTACCAACAACGACCAGACAGCCTACAGGGAGGAGGTGAGGGCCCTCGGAGTGTGGTGTCAGGAAAATAACCTCACACTCAACGTCAACAAAACAAAGGAGATGATCGTGGACTTCAGAAAATAGTAGAGGGAGCACCCCCCTATCCACATAGACGGGACAGTAGTGGAGAAGGTGGAAAGTTTTAAGTTCCTCAGCGTACACATCACGGACAAACTGAATTGGTCCACTCACACAGACAGCGTGATGAAGTAGGCACAACAGCGCCTCTTCAACCTCAGGAGACTGAAGAAATTTGGCTTTTCACCGAAAACACTCACACACTTTTACAGATGCACAATCGAAAGTACCCAGTCAGGCTGTATCACCGCCTGGCACAGCAACTGCTCCGCCCACAACCGTAAGGCTCTCCAGAGGGTAGTGAGGTCTGCACAACGCATCACCGGGGGCAAACTACCTGCCCTCCAGGACACCTACACCACCCGATGTCACAGGAAGGCCAAAAAGATCATCAATGACAACCACCCGAGCCACTGCCTGTTCACCCCGCTTTCATCCAGAAGGCGAGGTCAGTACAGGTGCATTAAAGCTGGGCCCGAGAGACTGAAAAACAGAGTCAAGGACTCCTTTATTAAACCGTCAAACTGTACAGAGAAGACAATGTGTTTCAAAAAGGGGGGCAGGGGCAGTGTTTGTGAAGTAAAAGTGGTTAAAATGTGGACTACTAGAGATTGTTAGTGTGGATACTCTCCTTTCTGTTTCTGACCTGGCTCAAATTGGAATTGTACCTCACAGCAGACAAACCCCACATCTATTATATATATATATTTTTTAAAACCTTTATTGAACTATTGGAGCTACGTCACAAATTACAACCTATTCCCTATGGACCCTGGTCAAAAGTAGTGCTCTAGGGAATAGGGCCCCGGAGCCACTTGGGTTGTCGCCTTAGAGGTTGTTGAAGTGGGGTTCTTAACTTCCCACTTCTATAGGAGGCCCTATTTCTTTCTTAAGGATAAAACGTATCTTCAACTTAGTGAGGGATGGGGAGTTAAGTGAGGAGAAAGACAAAGCCACCTGTCATCTCACCATGCACACCTCATGCTAAATCGGCCTCCCACCTGCTCCGTCCTCTTAGAGGCTTTGACACCCCTCACATGACTTACGACCTCGGAGTGACCCTTGAAAGTCAGTAAGAGGGTCGGGGAGATGAGGGGACCCACACTGATCCCAATGGAGACCTTGCCATTGTTCCCTCTGCGCAATCCCTCCCCTTCCGTGTATCACTTTCACCCCTGCTGCCTTTGCTGCTCTTTTGTCTGTCTACAACCTTTGGTTTCAGTCTGGGAAAGACAGCACAAACAGATCTGGAACCAGGCTAGCTTCAGCCTCGGAGATTAGGAGTTTTTGACAGACTGAAAAATCAACAAAGAGGAGTGGAACAACAAGTGTTTCAGAGAAATGATACAACAGCACCCTCTTATGCAAACCCAAATCCTACCAGATGAAATACTCTTTTTTGACTTTTCATTTTATTATACTGAATGAAGGATCTCTGAATAGGTTTTAGCTTGTTTTCTTCTAAGGCGGCAAGCCGATAAGAAAAAGAGGGAAAGACAGAAGGAAGGATGAGGGAGAGAAACAGAATCACTACTCTTCAATTCATTATTTGTGGATGTGTCAGTGGTGTAGAGAGGAGCAGGCAGGAGGCAGTCGCAGGTTTAGAACTACTGAATTCATTTAAGCACCATGGATCAAAGCGGGACGAAACCCAAACGCTGTTGTGCTCAGAATATCTCTTCATAAACAAAAAGGCACAGGGCGAACCCAAAGTGCAAAATATAAAGTACTCAGGAAATAGAAGGCGCGATTCCTCTCGGGAAAACAAGTAACATTTACAATGACCGACAAAGACAAATGGCAGAGGGAGTATATATATATTACAGCGATAGAGTGGGGATTGGAACCAGGTGTGTGTAATGATGACGAGACAAGTCCGGGGTGGATGAGGGAAGGGCGTTTGCCAGCAACAGGTTCGGCAGCAGCTAGAAGGCCGGCGACACCGAACACCTGAGCTGGACAGGAGGGGGAGCCAAAGCGAAGGCTGGTGTGACAGGATTATGTTCTCTCGAGTTTTGAGGGTAGGATAAATACTGTATTGCAATCACTATGGCTTCTTCGCTTCCAGGTTACTGTATTATCCGTTTTGAAAGTATGTATTGATTCATAAGCATGGCCTTTCTTAGAATGTTGGAAAGGGGGATTTTCATTAGATACTGTATTGACTTGTGATTCTGCAATACAGCAAGAAACTTAGCATAGACCACCACAAAATCAACAAAGGTGGTGAGGCTATTGATATTCTAAATACATGTATGCTTTTGAAATTGAATGAGATTCAAAATGGGTTGACTTGGAGCAATTGGCTCTGTCGAATCTAAATTGATTTGTAAGTTCCGTATACTTGGTGGGAAAGCGAATGATTTTCAACTGACTCTTGGAGAGGGTAAGAAATTCCACCGCAAGCAATTGCTGATATTTTCATCGAAGCAATCAAAAGGGCTTTACCTATCAAGTATCTAATCAACCGTGAATCCTCATTAATATTCATTCACTTCATTATCAGTCTGGACATGGCTCCTAGTCTCAAACAAACGAACGTGGGGATGCATACCGTAGTGTATACACGTGAACACACACACACACACACACACCTCAGAAAAAATTGTCACCCAATTAAAATGCCTTGGAGAGCAGATGATTCCTGGTTGTCTCTGGTTGTCTCTCAAATGGCACCTTATTCCCTATATAGTGCACTACTTTTGAACCAGAGCCCTATGCGCCCTAGTCAAAAGTAGCGCACTATATAGAAAATAGAGTGCCATTTGGAACACAATCTCTTTCTCTCCCATTAGATATACTCAAATAACTGCCATCACCGTCTGAAGCGGCACTTGTCATTCCATAGAGAGGGAAAGAGAGAGGGAAACCTATCTCAATAGGTTGAGCTTCTGCAATAATCTTCAATCAGCCACTGCATAGTAATTACCCCACTGTCTATGTCTCAAATGGCACTCTATTCCCTATTTAGTGCACTAATTTTGACCAGAGCCTTCTAGTGCACTATCTAAGAAATAGAATGCCATTTGGGATACCTAAACTCATTCAGTGTAGTCCACATTGTAAATGTGATAGGGATCTCAAGGAGGCAGTCGACCTTGTGCAGTGTGTGTTGTCTACCTTTCACCCGCAAAATCTAATCTATTAAATCAAATAATATCAAATATGAAGTATTCGGAGAGACAAACACAACCATACTGATGTGTTTTGTCTGTCGTCAATTATATGCAGTAATATGAGCAATTCTATGACAAAGCAATGAGGAGAAGAGGGGTGACATCGTCTGTGGTGTAGACAACTAGAAACAGGAAGAAAATCACTTGCAGTAGAATGACCAAAGGGACCTTTAGTGACCTCATGGGTGGAATGTTGTTCATCTTTTTAATAATTTCATAATTAAAAAACATTGAAAAAAATCTAAAACATCTGGTGTTTCTTTGTCAAATGGTTTTGTCATATTTCAGTCTTCTGTGATGTATATAAAGTGTAATATTGGGATGCAAACTCAAAATGTGTTACATTTCAACTCTATATTTGTCATGGTACAGGTGTCTTCATTTCGTTGAGCCCCTAACCGTGTGTGTTAGGTCTATAGTTTCCAAAGTTGATTTGTTAAAGACTACCAAGAAGAACTGTGACCCTGATTTAACCCACTACAGGAAAAGGTTAATTGATCGATTGGTATGCACACGCCTCTTAGTGTGCAGTCAGTCTCAGTATCCTAGCTTCAGAAACACACACACACACACACACACACACACACACACACACACACACACACACACACACACACACACACACACCTTCAATCACTGTAGATTCTAACAGAGCCAATGGGCTTTCTCTCTGTCTGTGTAGATGTCTGCCTGTGTTTGTATAATAGACATGGGTTGAGGCCATTTGGCTTATCCAGTTGTACAGACAGCCACAGTCAGAGTCACAGGTGGAATGTATCAGTGTGCTACAGAAGGCCCCTACAGCTATCCGCTGTGGTCGGTAGGGCCAATCCAATCTGTTTTGGTTCAGTGGGCTCCTACACACAAACACTCATGCATGTACGTGTCGCACACACACACACACACACACACACATGTTCCTCTGGTCGCTTGCACGCACAACCAGATAGAGACACAGAGACACACACACCGAGACTCTCTCTCAGTCAGAAGTGGAGAAGTATGGTAGGCTCAGCGATCCACCATTTCCTACACTGCACTGCTTAGACTAAAGCCTCAGGACACACACACAGGATCTTTGGGCTTTTAACCCGGCCATCTAACATTGAAACACTGTATCCCATCAGGCCTGGGCAAAAATGAAAAAAATACAATGACAAAATACCATAAAGATCAAAGATATTTACTACTGAATGTATTTATTTATTTAATTTAAATACATGCATTTTGTATTTTAAAATACAGAAATACATTTGCAAGCAGCTGGCCGAATCAGCAACAATATTCTCAGTATGTGACAGAAACGTTTGACTTGCTATGACTGTGAAATGTTGTTTGTCTGCCTTAGTTGAATGCACTGACTGTAAGTCACTCTGGATAACAGTGTCTGCTGACCTAAATGTAAATGTACAGTATATGTGAAAATAAACATCCCCAAATGAACTGCAAAGCACACTGGGTATTACTATTGGTGTTGTTTCGGGGCAGAGCTCAGAGTAATACTCTGCATGCTTTGCAATTGTTCATTTTTACATATACATTTACTTCACTTAATGTAATACTAAAAATAACATAAGGTAGAACAAAAACACACAAGAAATAATAAGAAGAAGAACACGAGAAAGTAAGTAAGCTATATATCATGTGGTAGTCACCTGGAATGCATTTCAATTAACAGGTGTGCCTTGTTCAAAGTACATTTGTGGAATTTCTTTCCTTCTTCATGCGTTTGAGCCAATCAGAGGTGTGGTGACAAGGTATGGTTGGTATACAGAAGATAGCCCTATTTGGTAAAATACCAAGTCCATATTATGGTAAGAACAGCTCAAATAAGAAAAGAAATGACAGTCCATCATTACTTTAAGACATGAAGATCAGTCAATGCGGAAAATTTCAAGAACTTTGAAAGTTTCTTCAAGTGCAGTCACAAAAACCATCAGGCGCTATGATGAAACTGGCTCTCATGAGGACCGCCACAGGGAATGGAAGACCCAGAGTTACCTCTGCTGCAGAGGATAAGTTCATTAGAGTTACCAGCCTCAGAAATTGCAGCCCATAAAAGGCTTCAGAGTTCAAGTAACAGACACATCTCAACATCAACTGTTCAGAGGAGACTGTGTGAATCAGGCCTTCACGGTGGAATTGCTGCAAAGAAACCACTACTTAAGGACACTAATAAGAAGAAGAGACTTGCTTGGGCCAATAAACACGAGCAATGGCTATTAGACCGGTGGAAATCTGTCCTTTGGTCTGATGAGTCCAAATTTGAGTTTTTGGTTTCAACCGCCGTGTCTTTCTGAGACGCAGAGTAGCTGAATGGATGATCTCTCCATGTGTAGTTCCCACTGTGAAGCACGGAGGAGGAGGTGTGATGGTGTGGGGGTGCTTTACTGGTAACACTGTCAGTGATTTATTTAGAATTCAAGGCACACTAAACCAGCATGACTACCACAGCATTCTGCAGTGATATGCCATTCCATCTGGTTTGCGCTCTGTGGAACTATCATTTGTTTTTCAACAGGACAATGACCCAAAACACACCTCCAGGCTATGTAAGGGCTATTTGAGCAAGAAGGAGAGTGATGGAGTGCTGCATCAGATGACCTGGCCTCCACAATCACCCAACCTCTGCCCAAGTGAAATGGTTTGGGATGAGTTAGACCGCAGAGTGAAGGAAACGCAGTCAACAAGTGCTCAGCATACGTGGGAACTCCTTCAAGACTGTTGGAAAAGCATTCCAGGTGACTACCTCATGAAGCTGCCAAGAGTGTGCAAAGATGTCATCAAGGCAAAGGGTTATCCAGTGATAACTTATCCAGTGATAACTTATTCAGTGATAACTTATTCAGTGATAACTTATTCAGTGTTAACTTATCCAGTGATAACTTCAGTGGTAACTTATGCAGTGTTATCCAGTGATAACTTATCCAGTGATAACTTATCCAGTGATAACTTCAGTGATAACTTATTCAGTGATAACTTATTCAGTGCTAACTTATTCAGTGATAACTTATTCAGTGATAACTTATTCAGTGATAACTTATCCAGTGATAACTTATCCAGTGTTAGCTTCAGTGATAACTTATTCAGTGATAACTTCAGAATACATAGGTTCCACAGTCGGTTCCACAGAAAACACCGCTGCCACCAATGTAGCGCGCCATTTAGAGGGTTCGGAAAGTGGAGCGTCAACTATAATGAGAGTAAAGACCAGACAGAGGCAGCAATGCAGGACCGCTACGACACGTGACTTTATTCGTGACCGGTAATCACCATCTCAATTATCTCGCGTGACACTCCCCAATTTATAGGCACGCGCCAGGCAGCCGCATTGCTAAACCAATCCCTGTCATCCAAATCTTACAACAATGCAGAGTACATTTGAGTAATCTTGGGAGTCATTGTTATTGTATAACTACAAAATCACCCGGTATAAATCATCAAACTGAGCTATGCTGCGTTCCTTACAGTGTGATCTTTCAGATGGTGTTGTGACTACTTTCTTCTCGATTATTTGTTTAATTTTAGCTCGACGGCTGTATGGGAAAGATTTGTTAAGTAGGAAGACACGCGCACACGCACACGCACACACACACACAGAGATAGGATTGAACAGGGCACATCTCTAGGGTGTTTGTCTCTGCCTCAATACAACATTGTGTCCCACTGTAATTGAACGTTAATCCTTGTCTGATAATAATCTAATATACATTCACATTCGATGGGGATTTGATGGTGATGGTGACGAGTTGACGGCACTAGGCAACAGTTTAGATAGCCGAGGTGACGAATAACAAGTGGCTTGACACTGCTTCTCTATTCTACTAAGCTCTTTCTTGGCATCGCATTCATTCCCTGTTGCTGTGGAGTGGAGTGGACATTTACAGATAGAAATTGACCCTAAAGAACATCACCAAGACGCAATTAGAGTGAAATGGTATTTCGGAGACTGATTATATGTTACACACCTACACTACAACCAGCATAGAAGTGATAGGCTGAATGCTTAGTGACAGAAGCAGCAGTAAATTACAGCATGAGAATATTATTTGCGGCCTAGAAATTGAAAATATATTGTGGACAAAGTAGGCCTTAATCCAAAGCCTAGGGAGTTAAAGTTCAGATGGGGACTCCGATGCTCTTGTCACAAACTTGTATGATTTAATTCCCTTTAAATGCATTTAAATGTTTCAATGAAATGCGCAATCAACTTGACCAAACATTTCTTCAACTCATGGTTAGAGTTTGTGCAGAGAAATTACTCATGATACTGGCAAAAGGGGAAAATAATAACAATATCTACACTATGAGGAATGAATTACTAAATACAGTATATGGGGATATAAAAACACGCCCAAAAAAATGTATTAACACTAATTTACCCATTTGCAATCTTCAAATCAAGCTTTATTTATACTGCACATTTGAGACATGGAATGAAACACATTGTGCTTTACAGGAAGAAAAAAACAATGAAAATAAAACTAAAATATTTACTACACAACAAACATAAGATAAAAAAACAAAGAATAACAATAAAAATTTAACGGCTAAAAATCACCCTAAGGAAAAGAAAAGCTAAAAAGGTGTATTACGATCTCTTTTAAAAATGTCTAGTTTCGGCCCCCCTCAGGTTCTCTGGCAGGCTATTCCAGAGGCTGGGGGCATAGTAACTAAAGCCTGCCTCTCTCTGCTTCTTGGTCCTAGGCTTTGAATGTGATGTTCAGGTGCACATGAACACTCACGAGAAACACATTTTGTTTATTTGTTTAAGTATGTACATTAGTCTCAGCCAAACTCCAGAGTTCCTCTGTCTGTCTTTGTCTACCTGTCACCTGTGCCTGTTGGGGGCATTAGATGTTTATTTGAGCTAACCCCCCAGGCTAACCCCCCAGGCTCAATCGCTATGTTTAGAGACAGATCCAACTGATGGATGAGATTATATTCTTATTATTATATTAAACTTTAGTTTAATAAGTGGGGGAGGTTTGGCCTCCCGAGTGGCGCAGCGGTTCAAGGCACTGCATCTCAGTGCTAGCTGTGTCACTGTAGATCCTGGTTCGATTCCAGGCTGTGTCGCAGCTTGCCGCGACCGGGAGACCCATGAGGCGGTGCACAATTTGCCCAGCGTCGTCTGAGGTTAGGGGTTTGGCCGGCTGGGATGTCCTTGTCCCATCGCGCTCTAGCGACTCCTGTGGCGGGCCGGGCGCATGCACGCCGACACGGTCGCCAGGTGTACATGTTTCTTCCGACACATTGGTGTGGATGACTTCTGGGTTAAGCGAGCATTGTGTCAAGGAAGCAGTGTGGCTTGGCGGGGTCGTGTTTCAGAGGAGCACGGCTCTTGACCGTCGCCTCTCCCGAGTCCATACGGGAGTTGGAGCGATGGGACAAGACTGTAACTACCAATTCGGGAGAAAAATACAATTAGGATAAACACTCCAAACAGTCTACCCGACTGCTTGAAGGCATCCACATGGTCCTAAAACACACCGTTGCCTCGATTTGTATCACATTCCAGGGATAGAACTGGGTGGGACAAAAATGCAATTTCACAATGTGGGTGGGGGGGGGGGGGGGGGCATGTCAGTGAAAGTTGCGCCCCTGATTTATATAGTCCACAGTGTAGATATGTTGTAAATATTCTGATGATCCTTAACATCACCTGGAAGCAACTTTGCACTGTTAGTAAACTGGACATTTTACACCTGATCGTACTGCCTCCTGCTACTCCGGTGCCATTAAAGGGGCAATTTAGAATTGGTAGATACATTTTTCTACTTTAAAACTAATCATATATAGCCATTGATTATTGAATAATATAACTTAGTTCAACTGCCTTACCCCATGAGAGCACAAAATATAAGTGTGAGCGTAGGTTTGGTGTATTTCTGCTCTTTCTTCACTACGTCTGTGTAATGACAACTAAAACTCAACGACATCCTTCTCTTATTCTTCTTTCCCTCTTTCTCTCCAATTGCCTGTCACTCTAGACATCCTTCTCTTTCCTTATTCCCTCTTTCGTTCCCTCTTTCTCTCCAATCGCCTGTCACTCTATTTTCTAAGAACTTGTACTTAAAGGAGCAATCTGCAGTTCAAACAACAGCGAAGTGTCACACCGCCACTGATTTGGTAAATATCGTAGCTGAAGAATGGGGCTGGTGAGATGTATTGACTCTCAAATTCATAGACAGAGATATGGGGGCAATAACTGACCGTCCATGAGGTCAGAATTACAGTTTGAGCTATGTTTTGAGGCTATAGAGTGTTTGTTTACAATGACTTTGTTTTCAAACAAAGGAGTCAAACAAGCTTACATTTTAGGTTCTGATGGGATAAGACAATTGAACTAAGCTCCTGAGGCTTTTATCAACTATATTCTTCAATATATAATGTGTATATCATTCATTTAAAAATCAAAAAATGTACATAGCAATCACAGATTGCCCCTTTAATCAAGGGCAGCCAGAATTGCTAATTATAATCCATGTCTGTTTTTACTTTTAGAGTTAGAGCTCGGGTCCTTTGAAAATGGGAAAAGGCAAGCAGCCTGAGGCACTATAGGTTCTTGGACTGTATATAAAATCCTATTATACAAATGCAGTAGAGTTGTGCCTTTGCTGATAGTTTGGACATGACTTTTTCGAAGGTAGCAGCTATATTTAAAACGTTATTTCTTCATGAGCGTAAGTGATTGCATTAGGGATTTGAAGAATAAACACTGGTCTGATTTACTTTTTTGATTGAATTACATCAGTGCCTCTTGTCTCACTTTAGAACAAATAAAGAAATAATATAAATATCCACTAGGTGGCAGAAAACTCTCAGAAAATGATGAAGACGATCCCCAAAAATAGCAAACCATACAAATCACATTGCTGTATTACTTCAAATGTATCATCTAGCCTGTAAATGTACTATACATTAACATGATAATTTCATAGAAGGTGGTGAAAATGAAATTGAACCAAAAAAAGGTTTGGTCATAAATCACACCACTCCCTCAATCTGTAAGTAGTTGGGTTGTTAGTGGCCATATTAGTGGGTATGTACCGTATCTTGACTGGACAATTCAAATCAATGCACTGTGGAGTTTCTAAGAGGGCAATAACGACCAGAGCGTGCAATTCAACATGGTGTAGGATGTTGAGGTGTAAAATGTTACGTTTCATGTGTTCCAGGACCCTTTTATGTCTACACGGAGTGGACAAAACATTATGAACATCTACTCTTTCCATTACATAGACCGATCAGGTGAATCCAGGTGAAAGCTAAGATCCCTTATTGATATCAACTTGACAGAATTGTGGGAAATGCCTGCATCCCAAATGGCACCCTATTCTTCTAGTGCACTACTTTTGACCAGGGCCCATTGTGTACTATACAGGAAAAGTGCCATTTGGGACATGTCTACAATGACTGATGTTGCATTTGACCTGAAGTAGCCTCCTCCCTTCTATCCTCCTTCTACCCCCTACTTCCTTCCATCCTTCCCAATGACTAATGACCCTCCCTTGACATGTGAACAGGACATGTTTTCACGACTTCTAGTCTAAAAAAAACAACAAAACGGAAGACTATATCATTTCATGCCTTCTAGTCATCCGAGGTAAAACAAACTTTTCCATGGTTTATCTGCTGTCATTCATTTACGGGGCTCTTATTCCAGGCCGACAGCCATATTGAATATCTCAAGTCCTTATAAGAGGGGGGCTCCATAAATCAATGTTCTCTAGGATACACAAGAGGGCAGGAGAGATTTATAAGAGAAAGCAGAGTGGAGATGAGTGGCTGTGAAGGGCGAATGGATCATTCAATAGGAAACACATGGTTTGTGAACATCCAGTTTAAAACGCCTTTAACTTTTACTGCAGTGGGCTAAATCAGGGTCACACAGAGTGTTTCTTGGTAGTCTTAAACAAATCTACTTTGAAACAAAAGTATACACCTCAGACACATGGTTATGGGCTTAATAATAGAAGACACCTTTACCATGTCAGATATAGAGTTGAAATGTATTCAATTTGAGTTTGCATCCCAATATGACACTTTATATACATCGTAGACGACTGAAATGTAACAAAACCGTTTGACATTTAATATCAATAACATTCCACCCATGAGGCCACTAGAGGGTGATTTGGTCATTTGACTGCAGGAAAGGGTTTTAATCTCCCAATAATATGAATATGATGTACTACAATATGTATAAAGGCAACATTTCAGAAAATGTATGGAGTTTTACCTGATGCCAGTGAGTCAGAGGGGCGGGGACATTTTTACTTTCGCTCAAATTTAGAAAAACAAGAGGGAAAAGACATGTTCTGGCGCTCTGCTGAAATAACACCTCACACATGAGAGAATATATTGTTCTCAAAACAATGTTTAGTAATACGATCTGGATCACATCAAAGCCCACCAAAGACAAGACTTTCTGTCAAACTGGAAGATATGTTTTTCCAAGCATTCTATTTACTGTCAAGTCTCTCTTTAATAAACGAAGCTTGCCGTCAGTTCTGTTGATTCTTATGGCCGTGCCGTCCTCTCCAAGTACAATCTGTGGTGAAATAAAGTCAAATAAAGTAAATAGCCGTGGAAAGGTGTCAGGTGAAGATACGTGTGTCTGTGTAAAGACACACTCCGTCACCCTGCCTCTTTCAGTATGAAGAGTGACAGTTTAAAGCTTAAGGTATCACTTTGCCCTGTTCAGTGAAGACAATGAAAGCTTTCAAACATTCTTTTAACTCTATGTGTACTTCCCAAATGGCACCCTATTCCATATATAATGCTCTACTTTTGACCAGAGCCCCATGAGCCTTTATGGCCCTGGTCAAAAGTAGTGCCCTATATAGGTGATAGAGTATAATTTGAAGCATAGCCTATAAAACCTCACAGATATGTTCTGATTGCTTTACTGTATTTTATTTCGTAGTATTATTGCATTTTTTTTAGGTGGGAGCGGATCAGCTATTGCAAATAGAGTGTAGCTTCTATCAATGTAACTTACTGCATTTCTTTCCACAGACCAAAAGACCACTGAGCTCAAAAAACGTGACTAAAGTAAGAGGAGGAGTAAGGGAATATGATCAATGTAAAATTGAAGAGGCACTCTGCTCGTAACTTGGCCTTGGCCCTGACAGGGCTCTCCAGCGAGCACTGCTTTCATACCTGTAGCTGCTCCATCAACTCCATATCACCGTGCAACTTTTCACTTCTCATAAAGATCAGCACATACTGTCCTTAAGGCACCAGGTAAAGCTATGGTCAAATAAGGCTCAACTAGATGGGAGGTAACGCTTGTAGTCAGAGGCTGGCATCAACACCTGCTGTAGGCTCGGTCCTTGTACTTAAATGCAACATTGTCAGAGGGGGAGCAGGAAGCAATTTTCTGCTGATCCATTCAGAAAAGCACCATGCTTCTGCTCTCATAATTGAAAAGCCATAAAATAAATAGGATATTAAAGCGCCATGCCTGCTTGAGCCCATAGAGCGGGATACCTCATCTACCCCCGTAAAGGCCCAGACCGGTGTTCAAATAGTATACGTTTTCCTTCAAATACTTTAATTGTGCTTGAGTGAACATGCATTGCGAAATGGAACCAATGGAATTGTCCAATAAGTGCAAACCCCAACATTTGACACACCAAGCTGGCTCAACCAAACCCTCACAGTATTTGAAAGAAAACAAATACTATTTGAATCAAAGTCGGGTGAGGCCCGATTCCTCAGAACCAGCGCTGACGCAGGGAGACGGCAGGAGAGGGAGAGATAAGCACTGTCATGGCTGCCAAAATCTACGTCATGGCAACTTTTTGTGGTAAACAAGATTTCTCCAACCTCTGTTCTGAAATATCTGCCTTGAAAAGAGACATAATGCTGAAAGGTCTGAGTCATTTCTGAATAGAAAAATAATCGCTTTTTGGGCTTTGAAATTTTTACTCTTAAGGAGATGGGCTGTAATGCTGTAAAATTCCACATTTTGTAACCCTGAATAGTCTGAATTTACCATCTGTAGAGCATCTTTATACAGATTCTCATACTATATGTTGATGAGCAACTGCTTGCTAAGGTTACGGTTAGGGTTAGGGTTTGTGTTAGGGTTAGGTTTAGAATAAGAGTTCACGTTAGGGTTAAGGTTAGGGTTAAGGTTTAGAGTTAGGGCTAGGGTTAAGGGTAAGGGTAAGGGTTACGTTTAGGGTTAGGATAAAGGTTAAGGTTAGGGTTAGTGCTAGGGTTAGGGTTAGCATCTAGATGGACTATCTAAATAAAGTGTTTCCAGTTTTTTTAGGCTTTGAAATGTTCATATGCTTAAAATCTTTACCTGAGAGGTCCAATGTTTGTGTCACTAAACAAAAAGGCATAGTAAAGTTATAGTACTAAAGTTGGTAGGCTTTGAACATGTTTTGTGGGACGTAATTTAGTATCAAATGACCACATCTCTTTTTCAACCCGAATGAAGTCATTCGTGAAACTGCAGGTTTGGTACTGACACATTTTAAAGAGTAGCCACTTACGAGCCCACAAATGTGGATAGATGATATCAGAAGGTGCTCATTACATTTAAAGGTATTCATAATAATCCTTTGCCCAATTAAAAAACACAAAGTAATCAGCCTACAGAGGTTCTGGGAATTATCCACAGCTGAGTTCTACGTGAGAAACAGCAGAGTTATTTGAAAATGATTATGATATTGGTTGTTCGTCTGCTCTCCTTTTATTCTCATCCTTCTGAAGTCTAAATGACAGTGTCGTTAGCAGAAGAAGCATGATGTGTTGAGTAAGTTTCATGACTCTGAATTGGTCGTAAAGAAACCTCAGTGTGTGTTTTCCTTATTTGGTGCGGATGAGTGGATGCAGGACTCAATGTTTTTTAGTCATACTCAGTCAGGTTTCCCCCCAAAGCTCAGTGTCACATCCCAAATAGTACCCTACTGCCATAGTGCACTACTACTTGACCATAGTCTTATGTGTGCTGGTCAAAAGCAGCGTAGTATATAGGGAATAGGGTGCCATTTGGGACACGCCCTAGGACTACAAAGCAAAATAAAATAAAATACAAATCTGTCACAGAGAAAGGGAATGAGAATGGATAGCACAATGAAATAGGAGAAAAAATGAAAGCACTGATGCTGTTGCTAACCCAGTTCAGATGTTCTGTCTCAACTGAAGAAATCTATAATAAAGACAAAATGGAGTCGATGAAAGATATACAATTCACAATGGAGTTCATTTCAGCATTAAAGCTTTCAGCCATGTATTTCCCCGATAATTGGTTGATACAAACAACCTCCATATATCATATTTATAGACATGTCCAATCCCATCTAATAGAGATGACCATATGCTAATTCACATGTGAAGCAAATGAACCCCAGCTAACAAGAAACGTTCCCACAACTTTAGAGAATGTTCCCTTAAGATTCTCATTAGGTTGTTGCCTAACGGTTTCATATGAATGGTCCAGTGATGTGCAAGAACTGTTTCTAGGAGACCATTCCCTTAATACCAAACAGAAGTAACCGAGAACGTGGTTGCCATGTTCTCAGAATATTCAATGTTCTAGACATATTTAATTGGAACATTGCAAGAATATTCCAGTGTCAAGCTTTCTGAAGGTTGGGATAGAATAACATTCTGATAACATGGCAACGATGTGCTGTGTACGCTTGGTGTGACGTTGATGGAATTTTATTAGAAGATATTCATGTTCTAGACACTTTTCATGGGAACATTAAAATGATATTCCTGTGTTCCAATGATGTTTAAAACATAGAATGTTCTGGCATGGTCCCCCGGAGGTTTTTGTCTAGTTCCCAGCTTGTTCTGAGGACATCCCTAAAGATGTTTTTAAGATGTTGCTTGCCTGATGGTCTCAAAGAAACCTGTTTCTTTACACACCACCCCTGATTGGTGAACCACTGATCCAGTCATCTTTGTCTGTTGGCAAGTTTAGGGAGACCCACACACACAAACAGGGTTTTCAACATACAATGTTTTCAGCTTACATATTTTACACACTTTGCATACAGATTAACTGCCAAAATAATGGAAACACTTGTGTAAATGAGAGTTATAAATTAAATTGAAAGCAGGTGCTTCCACACAGTTGTGGTTCCTGAGTTAATTAAGCAAGAAACATCCCAGCATGCTTAAGGTCATGTATAAAAATGCTTAGTTGCCTAATATTTTGGTTATTATAGGTAGAAGAAGAGGTCTCAGTGACTTTGAAAGAGGGGTCTCAAAGGAGCATAGGAGGTTTAAAGGGTGTGTGTGTGTGTCAGTCACCAGATCTCAACCAAATCGAACACTTATGGGAGATTCTGGAGACAGCATCGACAAAACATCAAATTTCCTAAGGAAGAATGGTGTTGCATACCTCTAATAGAGTTCCAGACACACCAAAGTTGTTCTGGTGGCTCCTGGTGGCCCAACACCCTATTAACATGTTTTATGTTGGGTGTTTCCTTTACTTTGGCAGTTACCTGTACATGATTACATTGTGCATGTTCATTTACACAGTAATTATTATTCAACCTGTCTTCACCTGGGTTTTGAACTCACAACTGCTTGGTTCACGGTATTCCAATCTTCCTGCTACACCCCCATGTCTGTGTCAGTTGACAATTATTCTCACTATTATTGATTTGATTTACCTACTTCAGCCATTTTAGGGTTTTCTGTACAGTTGTCTAATGTTGGTGGGCCATATTACTCCTTAGTCATTTGATGAATAAAATCTTTTTTTAACAGAGCATGCTAGCAGATACCCATAGACTTCCAGTTATTGCGCTGATGCTAGTTAGCATTGGCTCACTAAAATACCTCTAACTTCCTCTATTCTCGACACAGAGAAATACAAATACAAATAGTATCCGTGAGTTCATCTGACTCTGGAAAAGTAGATAATGGGCCTCATTGCCAAAGTCCATGTAAGGGCTGTCGCCCTCCTCTTCCTCGGACGAGGAGAGGAGAGAAGGATCAGTGGACCAATACGCAGCATTAGGGAAATATGCCATCTCTTTATTTGACACGACGGCACACGAAAACAAAACACTTACAAATTTACAAAACAAGAAAACGACGTAGACGAAAACCTGAACATGAACTTACATAACTAAAACGTAAAACTCACGGACAGGAACAGACTACATCAAAACGAACGAACAGCCAAACAGTCCCGTATGGTACATACATCGACGAAACAGGAGACAATCACCCACAAACAAACAGTGAGAACACCCTACCTAAATATGACTCTCAATTAGAGGAAAACGCAAAACACCTGCCTCTAATTAAGAGCCATACCAGGCAACCCAAAACCAACATAGAAACAGAAAACATAGACTGCCCACCCAAAACACACGCCCTGACCATAAACACATACAAAAACAACATAAAACAGGTCAGGAACGTTACAGTCCAGAAGTACCCCTTCAATTTCAATGTGCAAAGTGTAGCAATACAGGTGAAACCACTAATTGACACAGACATGGTGGCGTAGCAGGAAGATTGTAATGCTGTAAACCAAGAGTTTGTGAGTTCAAATCCCAGATAACGACAATAATATTTACTTCATAAATGAACATGCACAATGCAATCATGCATGTCAAAGTGTGTAAAATATGTACATTTGAAGCACTGTTTTTGAGTATCCCCAACCTTGCCAATAGACAAAGAGCTATATGAATGGATCTACTTCAATGAATCGGAGAAGAAACCCATATTGATTATCCAGGCCCTAATCCCTGACACTATATAGGCTGGCACGCTGATGAGACTACGGCAAGACTAATAAACTGGATGAGCTCCGCGCAAGACTATGATGCTGCCACCACCATGCTTCACTGGGGGGGATGGTATTCTCGGGGTGATGAAAGGTGTTGGATTTGCGCCAGACATAGTGTTTTCCTTGATGGCCAAAAAGCTCAATTTTAGTCTCATCTGACCAGAGTACCTTCTTCCATATGTTTGAGGAGTCTCCCACATGCCTTTTGGAGAACACCAAACGTGTTTGATTGTTTTTTTCTTTAATAAGCAATGGCTTTTTTCTGGCCATTCTTCTGTAAAGCCCAGCCCTGTGGAGTGTACGGCTTAAAGTGGTCCTATGGACAGATACTCTAATCTCCACTGTGGAGCTTTTGCTGCTCCTTCAGGGTTATCTTTGGTCTCTTTGTTGCCTCTGATTAATGCCCTCCATGCCTGGTCCTTGAGTTTTGGGCCTCTCTTGGCAGGTTTGTCGTGGTGCCATATTCTTTCCATTTTTAAATAATGGATTTAAGGGTGTTCTGTGGGATGTTCAAAGTTTAGAATATCTTTTTTTATAACCCAACCCTGATCTGTACTTTTCCACAACTTTGTCCCTGACCTGCTTGGAGAGCTCCTTGGTCTTCATGGTGCCGCTTGCTTGGTGGTGCCCCTTGCTTAGTGGTGTTGCAGACTCTGTGGCCTTTCAGAACAGATGTATGTATACTGAGATCATTTGACAGATCATATGACACTTAGATTGCACACAGGTGGACTTTGTTTAACTAATTATGTGACTTACGAAGGTAATTGGTTACACCCGCTCTTATTTAGGGTCTTCATAGCAAAGGGGGTGAATACATATGCAAGCACAACTTTTCAGTTTTTTATTTTATAGACATTTTTGAAACAAGTAATTTTTTTCATTTCACTCTACCAATTTGGACTATTTTGTGTATGTCCATTACATGTAATCCAAATAAATATCCATTTAAATTACAGGTTGTAATGCAACAAAATAGGAAAAACATCAAGGGGGATGAATACTTTTGCAAGGCACTGTATAGCCTCATTAATTATTTTATTGTCTTGCTATTTCATTTTTTATTTAGCAAATGTTTGTCTTACCTTTTAACTCTACATTGTTGGGAACGGGCTCGTAAGTAACCATTTAAAGTCTACACCTGTTGTATTCAGCGCATGTGACCAATAACATTTGATTTGGTTCACCAATCAGGGCCTTGATGGACTCAGTACCAAGGTTTGATGTGTACGCTTTATTTTTTGGGGGAGAATGTTTCTTTGGGACCATCAGGCGACATCTTTAGGGGCGTCCCCCGGAACAAGCCGGGAACTAGACAAAAACGTCCAGGGGACCATGATAGAATGTCCTACGTTTTAAATGTCCTTGGACACAGGAATGTTCTTGCAACAATCCAATCAACGTTCCTAGAACATTCATATCTTATTTTCCATGTTCTCTGTATTTTTGGGGTGACATTGATGAGGAAAAATAAGAAACCCGCTCACTGCTTTTGTTAGTATAACTACTCTATATAAAGGTTTACGTATCGGCCTCAAGGCATTTGCACGCAGTGAGGCGAAGACTTTTGGAGGATGGCCAGGTGTCAAGAAGGGCAGCAAAGAAGCCAATTCTCTACAGGAAAAACATCAGGGACAGACTGATATTCTGCAAAAGGTACAGGGATTGGACTGCTGAGGACTGGGGTAAAGTAATTTTCTCTGATGAATCCCCTTTCCGATTGTTTGGGGCATCCGGAAAAAAGCATGTCCGGAGAAGACAAGGTGATCGCCACCATCAGTCCTGTGTCATACCAACAGTAAAGCATCCTGAGACCATTCATTTGTGGGATTGCTTCTCAGCCAAGGGAGTTTCACAATTTTGCCTAAGAACACAGCCATGAATAAAGAATGGTACCAACACATGCTCCGAGAGCAACTTCTCCCAACCATCCAGGAACAGTTTGGTGATGAACAATGCCTTTTCCAGCATGATTCAGTACCTTACCATAAGGCAAGTGGCTCGGGGAACAAAACATCAATATTTTGGGTCCATGGCCAGGAAACTCCCCAGACCTCAATCCCATTGAGAACTTGTGGTCAATCCTCAAGAAGCGGGTGGACAAACAAATATCCACATATTCTGACAAATTCCAAGAATTGATTATGCAAGAATGGGCTGGGGTAATTTACCCCAGCCCATTCAGTCAGGGTGTGGCCGATTTATCATCAAATATGATTATGTAGTGCCTGTCTTAACTGCATCAAACCGGGAAAAACTAGTTAAGCTAGAATTCTCATCCAACACTTACAAATAAAACAGCTCCATTTGGAATAATAAGTAGTATCCTACCTGTTGGCTCTTGGTCATTGTAGCCTATCCTTCTCCTTTAACTTTTAATCCCACCATTTTAATTCCATTTTAGATATCTCCTAACTTTTGCCACACACGGAGAGGCTCAATGACTCTAGTCGATTGCCACTTTGATGACTTATGATTGGCCAACAACAAGCTGCAGGCGCCACGCTCCACTTCCGTGAAAAGTAAGAGCGGCAGCATAAATGATAAAACTTCTCTCTCGCTCTTCTGCAGCAGTCGCGTTCGGATCTGTACGGCCCTTCTGGATAACTCAGTTAAAATGACACATACCCGAGACACGTGACAGTCTTATCAGATCAGACCCGTGACCTTACTTCGAATTCTGGATCCGGACTCGCTCGGGTCCCAGATTGGGTATTCGGGTACAGGTGGATCTGTGAAGACCTCTACTTGCAATGTCCCATAAAACATGTCTAGAACATATATTCTGAGAACATGGCAACCATGTTCTGTTTGTGGTGAGGTTGTAGCAGTAGACAACATTAAAGGTTATTTAGTAGTGTTCCTCATCTCTGGTCATGCTAAATAGGTTATCGGAAGGTTTTTGCTATCATACATAGAATGGTCCCCTAACTAAAGGAAAACTGGACACTCAAACATCAGGGGAACATTACGGGGAACATTACACAAACTTTCTCTATCCCTAGAATTGTTAGCTGGGACACCAGGGATGTGTCTTGTCCTCGCTCCCATTTAGTCACCACTCCTATACACCTTCTACATTGTGTACGTCTTGAACAATAGTAGTTGTATTAGTTGTAATAGTTCCCATCCTGACAGACACCTCGTTATGTTCACCCTGCCTTGATCAGCCTTGTTGCATGATGACGAGGAACACCGTGGCCCGGTCCTAAACAACTTTGTAGAGCGGTGTGATGAATCCCACTTGGTCCTCAATACCAACAAGACCAAAGAGATGTGCATAGACTTCAGGAAGCGAACAACACCTACCTCTGCAACATCTATCAAAGGTCAGAACAAAGAGATTGTAGAGGAATACAAATACCTTGGTGACCTCTTGGACAATAAACTTCAGTGGAGTAAATGTACAGACCTGATCTACAAATATAGTCAACAGAGACTGTACTTTCTCAAAAATATGGGATCTTTTATTGTTGACTGTACTATACTGACTCTGGTTTATAAATCTTTAATAGAGTATTTTAACTTTTTGCTTATCACCACAGCAAGCAAGGTACTTGGAGTAAAACAGACAGGATTGGATGATATATTTAAGGTCAGGGCCCTAAGCAAGGCTCACAAAATCATTTTAGACCCAAGCCACCCCCTGTAATTTGAATTACTCTCCTCTGGGTGCAGGTATAGGGCACCACCCGGGAGGAAAAACAGAACTAGACAATCATTTGTGCCAGGTGTGATATCCCTCCTAAACAGCTTGGGTTAAAGTTCCTATCCACCCAGTAAAGCCAGCAAGCTAGTTTCTTTCATTGGTGTATACTGTATATAACTGTTGTGGATTTAGTACTGACAATTTGTTGTCTACTGTATTTCATCTTTTCATACGTGAGTTCCAAATATATCTAACAGTCACCCCGGGTTGAGTTGTGATGTCAGAATGCACTCACTGTTCCAGAATGTGATTATTACGCAACAGGACAGTTAACACGCACTGCCTGCTAATTATCTATAGGCTATATTCCAAATTAGGTTTGAGGCTTTACTGAGCCGGACAAACGTCTCTCCTCGTGGAGAGCTCACACACTTCACCAATGTTTGCGCAGATCAAGTCTGCAGATGTTTGCGCTCGCGTTGCCCTCCTTGTTGTTTTCCTCACAAATAATAACTTTGGACATGTGTGCGTTCCGATCAAAGTAAGTTCCTTATTTTCTGCATATCGTGTTGTCATTTCGACTGTAGACGTATACCGTATGTATGTAGCATAATGTATTTACAGTTTTATTCACATGTTTTCAAGTAGTGGTGACAAATAATGCATTCCAATTATTGCAAAGATTGTAATGGCCATCTATGATGTGTGTAACATACTTTTTTTTGGTTGTACTGTTTATAATGAACTAATACTAAGCTGTTTGCAAGCTATGTCTGGCGCCATGTTTGTTGACATTATACAATGCATTCTGGGTGTCATTGTTGCAAGAACATTCATGTGTCCAGTTTTCTGGACAAGTTTAATATGTGTGAAGCAGAGGTTGGTATTAAAAATATAGAGTAACATTGTTTCGGTAGACTGAAATGAAAATAATGCATTCTATTAATTTTTATGGAAATATGTTATTAGTTATTACATTTTTGGGGGATGGACTATACTAATGCCATGTTCTAGCTGCTGGTGAAGGCGAGCCGTGCTCGCTGGGTTATATCGGGCTGTAAGGAACGCAGTGGGACATTCGCAGCAGAGGTGTGAATAGTTGAATCTGAAACAGTCATTGACAGTTTCTGATTAATGTTGCTTGGTTTTATAGTTTAGGTAACACCAGTGAATTTGAGCGGGAAGTTAATGTATTCTAAAATTATAATCTGTTTCCATTACATGGAACAGTGTCCAGTAATTAAAGTAGGTTGAAATAAGTATTGAATATTAAGCTGATAAGACCGTACCAACTTTTTGAAGGTTCTAGATTTGTTAAACAACAGGTTCATATTTTTACTAAATTAATGCAACATGTTGCAGTGATTCGATTACCGGGAAGGGTTTACGGGTTTGTTTACTTTAGGTGTCGATTCCACTGAATGGAACACTGTGTTATCTGATGTGTCTAGAGTAGGATTCTTTCTTCCAGGACTGATGGAAATCCAATACAGTATGTATGTTAAGAGAGACGAATGAGACCAGTCATATAATATAATATGGGAGTGAATTGTTAGACACGGTGGCGAGATTCATGTTGCCGTGTCTAAGGGTAGTACATGCTAAATTAAGGGCACATAAACGTTGGGGTAGATTTAAACAAACAATGTATGATTTGATAGAGTACAGTGGACTTATCATTATCATGTTTTGTTTGTAGTTACAACTTTGGGTTGCTGATTAAGATGTAATATGGTGAATATTAATTAAATGTACACTTTCTCTCCCGGGAGAATGGGAGTGGTCCTTTTCTCTTTCTTTGAAATGTTTCCTGAGTCTGTGGTCTTGGGAGAGCAGTTAGGGATATTCTGCAGTGTTGTTACTATAAAGGTATCCAGATTTGGTGGTAAGAGGAGCTACCAGATTAAATAAGGCCTGGTCATTTTTGTTTGTTTTTGGTTTACCACACACACACCAGCATGCACACACAACTTACTAGTTATGAATATGGGTTAGTGCCGAGGTATCTTAACGGGGCACTCGCATGGGATTTTTTATTTTCTGAGTTTTAATTAAACACGTGAATTCGTTTGATAAGAAATGTACTGGAAACGTAATGTTAACCTGGGATATGAAATGTGTGAAATGTTTGACTGTTTTTCAATAATTAGTTTAATATAGTAAGAAACACTTCTTTGAAGGGTTTGTATGACCTCTGACAGTGTGTTCCAGTGTGGTTTGATCGCCCTCAATGGAAAGCTATTTGGATGATGAATTTAAGGTAATTTGTAATACTGATTTGAAGGTAATTTGTAATACTGATTTGAAGATCATTTGTTAAACTGATAATTATGTTTGAAGTTTATAGTTTACAGCCATTTTTGTGATTCAGAGGAGAGGATGTTGCCTTTGAATAAGTGTCGTCTGTCTTAAGTCTATTTTCCTATGACCGTATGGGTAAAACATTTTCTTTATGGAGTTATTATGGGTAGTGATTATAATAAAATTTTGTTATTTGAAATTGTTTTGTTTTACTTTTTAACCAGTAGTAGTGTTTTTTTTTTTTACACATTACTCACATTGTGATTCATGTGTCAAAATGGGGGAATTACCAGTCCTCTGAGGTTTTGGGATTGAAGTTTAAACACCTTCAGTGATATGTAGGAGTGTATTGAGTGATATGTAGAAGTGTATCGAGTGATATATGAAGGAGTGTATTGTTGTGTTGTATGTTCTGTTATGTTTCGATAGAAATCTCCCAGATTGGGTCTGGTAGATTGTTAGGATTTCTCCCAATGGGTTAGAGGTCTAACTTCCTGATCCTGTGGCTCTGCGATGAAGTTGACATAGTGATGGGGAATGTAAGCCAATTCTAATTTTTTTTCAATAAAATGTGTTGTTATTCTCTTTGACATATGTTTAGAAATTGGTGTTAAGAATAATTGGTAAAAGTAATCATTTGTCATATAGTCAATGCTTGTCTGGATTTCCTGAATCAGAAATGAACTGAACTATACTGTTGTTTTGATCTGTCCTCTCTTGAGGTTATCGTAAAGGTGACTACATATGGTGTCTTGATGCATGGCAGGGATAATTTGGCAGAGAACGGTGTGAACCCCCTCTAACAGGCGGAAGAATAGCGACAAAGGTGTTCAATACGGCCCTGTCTGCACCACTTCTACCGAGAGACCTGAGTCCGAGCCAGCAACTGGTGTACAGCATCCAATCTCTCATGTCTTTTCTCTCATGAGTGTGACAGGAGTCCACATGGAGTGAGCATGGAGAGAGATCTGTTCCAGTCTTCTCTTATGTTGCTGGTATACTGGTTGACGAATGGACAATACATAATGGGTGGTAAAGATGGTGAGACATTGAAATTGGGACATTATCATGGGCCATCCACTCTGAGCTGTAAAGCTATCTGAAGAAGACAATGAAGAAGATACCAGAAGATTGAGGGCCTGGGGGGGGGGGGGGGTTGGTCATCTGTGCCCATAATTGATTTAGACTAAAATTGTTTAGGTTGGGGTATCAGGTTGATTGTAGAGGTCTACACACTGCTAAGTGTATAGTCGTTGAGATTAAGAATGCATTGAGATACTGATCTGTAGTTATAATCGTGATAAGAAAGTTAACGGCTAGGGGTTCCGCTAGCGGAACGTTTCGACAACATCCGGTGAAATGGCAGAGCGCGAAATATATATATTTTTTGTTGAAATATTTAAGTGCAATACACCAAATTAAAGCTTAACTTCATGTTAATCTAGCCACCGTGTCAGATTTCAAAAAAGGCTTTACGGCGAAAGCAAACCATGCTATTATCTGAGGACAGCACCCCATCAAACAAACACATGACAATCATAATTCAACCCGCCAGGCGCGACACAAAACCCAGAAATAACGCTATAATTCATGCCTTACCTTTGAAGATCTTCCTCTGTTGGCACTCCAATATGTCCCATAAACATCATAAATGGTCCTTTTGTTCGATAAATTCCGTCGTTATATCTCCAAAATGTCCATTTATTGGCGAGTTTGATTCAGAAAAACACCGGTTCCAACTCACGCAACATGACTACAAAATATCTAATAAGTTACCTGTAATCTTGATCCAAACATTTCAAATAACTTTCCTAATACAACTTTAGGTATTTTTTTATGTAAATAATCAATACAATTTAAGACGGGATAAATTCTGTTCAATACCGGACGAAAACAAAGTGGAGCGAGCTTTCAGGTCATGCGCCCCAACCACAACAATACACTAGACTCGACCCTCGTTCTGAACAGCCATACTTCTTCATTACTCAAAAGAAAAACATCAACCAATTTCTAAAGACTGTTGACATCCAGTGGAAGCGATAGGAACTGCAAGCGAGTGCCTTAGAAATCTAGATCCACATAGAAACCCCATTGAAACACTGTCACCTCGACAACAAAAAATCCTGGATGGTTTGTCCTTGGGGTTTCGCCTGCCAAATAAGTTCTATTATACTCACAGACATTATTTTAACAGTTTTAGAAACTTTAGAGTGTTTTCTATCCAAATCGTACATGCATATCCTAGCTTTTCATCCAAAATTCAGAATGCTGCCCCCATCCTAAAAAAGTTAATACCAGAATTTTGGGATAACTTGTCACGATCGTGTGGCGGATTGACGGACCAAAATGCAGCAGTTGGAAAATAAGCCATCTTCTTTTATTTTAAAAGATGACAAACAATAAACACGAAACACTTTAACAAAATAACAAAACGACAAAACGACCGTGAAGCTACAAACGTTGTGCACATACATACAGGCTACAAACGTTCTACATAGACAATTACCCACAACCAATGAGAGCCTATAGCTACCCTAAATAAGGCTCCCAATCAGAGACAACCGAAATCAGCTGTCTCTAATTGGGAACTCATTCAGGTAACCATAGACTCTCCTAGACAACTAAACATACATAGACAATACTAGAAACATGTACTCCACACAAACCCATATACTATACACAACCCCTTTACCATAAACAACACCCAAAACCAACAAAACAAAAACATTCCCCATGTCACACCCTGACCTAACTAAAATAATAAAGAAAAACAAGAATACTAAGGCCAGGGCGTGACATAACTGTACTGTATATTTATATAAATGTACATTCTGCCATTGTTGATGTGTGTTAAGTTAAAGGTTTTAACTTTAAGTGATAGTGTAACGAACGTCATCGGAGAAGGAGAAGAGGACCAAGGTACAGCGTGATAAGTGTTCATATTTTAATTAATCAACTGAACACTGAACAAAACGACAAACGAACAGTTCTGTAAGGTGACGACACACAAAACAGAAAACAACTACCCACCAACACAGGTGGGAACAGGGTACCTAAGTATGGTTCTCAATCAGAGACAACGATAGACAGCTGCCTCTGATTGGGAACCATACCAGGCCAAACACATAGAAATACAAAACAAGGACAACATAGAACACCAAACATAGAATGTTTCACGCCCTGACCAACCAAAATAGAGACATAAAAAGGATCTCTAAGGTCAGGGCGTGACAGTACCCCCCCTCCCCCAACAGGGGCGGACTCCGACTGCCCAACCTGAACCTATAGGGGAGGGTTGGGCCCCGCTCCACCTTAGTCTTGGCCCACTTAGCGCGGGCCCCGGACAGGAAGGCAGCTCTGGCCGCTCCGGACAGGAGGGCGACTCTGGCCGCTCCGGACAGGAGGGAGACTCTGGCCGCTCCGGACAGGAGGGAGACTCTGGCCGCTCCGGACAGGAGGGAGACTCTGGCCGCTCCGGACAGGAGGGAGACTCTGGCCGCTCCGGACAGGAGGGAGACTCTGGCCGCTCCGGACAGGAGGGAGACTCTGGCCGCTCCGGACAGGAGGGAGACTCTGGCCACTCCGGACAGGAGGGAGACTCTGGCCGCTCCGGACAGGAGGGAGACTCTGGCTGCTCCGGACAGGAGGGAGAATCTGGCTGCTCCTGACTGAAGCCCGTCGCTGGAGGCTCCGGACTAGAGGGCGTCGCTGGAGGCTCCTCGAATCGGCCGGGCTAGAGTGGGCCGGGCTAGAGTCGGCATCGAGCCAGGAGGGATGATGCCGGCTCAGCGCATCTGGTCTCCAGTGCGTCTGCTCGGCCTGGGGTATACTGCACCAGCCCTACGCACGGTGTCCCCGGTTCGCCAGCACAGCCCAGTGGGCCTGTTCCAACTCCCTGCACTTGCCGGGCTACAGTGCGCATCCACGGTCCAGTGCATCCGGTGCCTCGGCCAAGGACAAGGCCTCCTGCATGTCTCCCCAGCCTGGTGAGTTCTGTGCCTGTGCTAAGCCCTAACCCTCCTGCATGTCTCCCCAGCCTGGTGAGTCCTGTGCCTTCTCCCAGAGCCAGGCCTCCTGTGTCTCTCTCCATTCCAGTGGTGATCCATGGCACGAAGCCTCCAGTGATGATCCATGGAAAGAAGCCTCCAGTAATGATCCATGGCAAGAAGCCTCCAGTAATGATCCATGGCAAGAAGCCTCCAGTGGTGATCCATGGCACGAAGCCTCCAGTGATGATCCATGGCACGAAGCCTCCAGTCAGGAGTCATGGCACGAAGCCCGAACGAGGGTCCCCAGTCCGGAGTCTCCAGCGACGGTCTCCAGTCCGGGGGAGTCTCCAGCGATGGTCTCCAGTCCGGAGCCCCCGGCGACGGTCCCCAGTCCGGGGCCCCCGGCGACGGTCCCCAGTCCGGGGCCCCCGGCGACGGTCCCCAGTCCGGGGCCCGCGGCGAGGGTGCCCAGTCCGGGGCCCGCGGCGAGGGTGCCCAGTCCGGGGCCCGCACCGAGGGTCCCCAGTCCGGGGCCCGCGGCGAGGGTCCCCGCACCATCGGTGCCACCAAAGAGGGGTGAGCCAGAGGTGGAGCGAGGTCTGCGTCCGACACCTGAGCCGCCACAGCGGATAGATGCCCACCCAGACCCTCCCCTATAGGTTCAGGTTTTGCGTCCGGAGTCTGCACCGGGGGGGGGGGGGGGGGGGGGGGGGATTCTGTCAGGGTGTGATTTGGGGTGGGCATTCTATGTTTTGTTTTTCTATGTTTCGGCCGGGTATGGTTCTCAATCAGGAACAGCTGTCCAGTGTTGTCTCTGATTGGGAACCATACTTAGGTAGCCCTTTCCCCCTCCTTTCAGTGTGGGTAGTTAACTTTGTTTGTGGCACTAATGCCCTTTAAGCTTCACGGTTGTTTCTTTCGTTTGTTGTTTTGTTGGCGACATTTCTAAAATAAAAGGAAAATGTACGCTAACCACGCTGCACCTTGGTCCCCTTCTTTTGACGGCCGTGACAATAATAGTAGAGAGAATGATTTATTTCAGCTTTTATTTCTTTCATCAATCAATCAATCAAGTTTATTTTATATGGCCCTTCGTACATCAGCTAATATCTCGAAGTGCTGTACAGAAACCCAGCCTAAAATCCCAAACAGCAAGCAATGCAGGTGTAGAAGCACGGTGGCTGGGAAAAACTCCCTAGAAAGGCCAAAACCTAGGAAGAAACCTAGAGAGGAACCAGGCTATGAGGGGTGGCCAGTCCTCTTCTGGCTGTGCCGGGTGGAGATTATAACAGAACATGGCCAAGATGTTCAAAATGTTCATAAATGACCAGCATGATCAAATAATAATCAGGAATAAATGTCAGTTGGCTTTTCATAGCCGATCATTAAGAGTTGAAAAGAGCAGGTCTGGGACAGGTAGCACGTCCGGTTGACAGGTCAGGGTTCCATAACCGCAGGCAGAACAGTTGAAACTGGAACAGCAGCAAGGCCAGGTGGACTGGGGACAGCAAGGAGTCATCATGCCCGGTCGTCCTGACACATGGTCCTAGGGCTCAGGTCCTCCGAGAGAGAGAAAGAAAGAGAGAAGGAGAGAATTAGAGAGAGCATACTTAAATTTGCACAGGACACTGGATAAGACAGGAGAAGTACTCCAGATATAACCAGCTGACCCTAGCCCCCGACACATAAACTACTGCAGCATAAATACTGGAGGCTGAGACAGGAGGGGTCAGGAGACACTGTGGCCCCATCCAATGATACCCCCGGACAGGGCAAAACAGGAAGGATATAACCCCACCCACTTTGCCAAAGCACAGCCCCGCACCACTAGAGGGATAACTTCAACCACCAACTTACAATCCTGAGACAAGGCCGAGTATAGCCCACAAAGACCTCCACCAGGTGGAGGGCACCAACCCAGACAGGAAGATCACGTCAGTAACTCAACCCACTCAAGTGACACACCCCTCCCAGGGACGGCAAGAATGAGCACCAGTAAGTCAGTGACTCAGCCCCTGTAATAGGGTTAGAGGCAGAGAATCCCAGTGGAGAGAGGGGAACCGGCCAGGCAGAGACAGCAAGGGCGGTTCGTTGCTCCAGAGCCTTTCCGTTCACCTTCACACTCCTGGGCCAGACTACACTCAATCATATGACCTACTGAAGAGATAAGTCTTCAGTAAAGACTTAAAGGTTGAGACCGAGTCTGCGTCTCTCACATGGGTAGGCAGACCATTCCATAAAAATGGAGATCTATAGGAGAAAGCCCTGCCTCCAGCTGTTTGCTTAGAAATTCTAGGAACAATTAGGAGGCCTGCGTCTTGTGACCGTAGCGTACGTATTGGTATGTACGGCAGGACCAACTCGGAAAGATTGGTAGGAGCAAGCGCATGTAAAACTTTATAGGTTAACAGTAAAACCTTGAAATCAGCCCTTGCCTTAATAGGAAGCCAGTGTAGGGAAGCTAGCACTGGAGAAATATGATCAAATTTCTTGGTTCTAGTCAGGATTCTAGCAGCCGTATTTAGCACTAACTGAAGTTTATTTAGTGCTTTATCCGGGTAGCCGGAAAGTAGAGCATTGCAGTAGTCTAACCTAGAAGTAACAAATGCATGGATTAATTTTTCTGCATCATTTTTGGACAGAAAATTTCAGATTTTTGCAATGTTACGTAGATGGAAAAAAGCTGTCCTTGAAACAGTCTTGATATGTTCGTCAAAAGAGAGATCAGGGTCCAGAGTAACGCCGAGGTCCTTCACAGTTTTATTTGAGACGACTTTATAACCATCAAGATTAATTGTCAGATTTAACAGAAGATCTCTTTGTTTCTTGGGACTTAGAACAAGCATCTCTGTTTTGTCCGAGTTTAAAAGTAGAACGTTTTCAGCCATCCACTTCCTTATGTCTGAAACACAGGCTTCTAGCGAGGGAAATTTTGGGGCTTCACCATGTTTCATTGAAATGTACAGCTGTGTGTCATCCGCATAGCAGTGAAAGTTAAAGTGAAACATTATGTTTTCGAATGACATCCCCAAGAGGTAAAATATATAGTGAAAACAATAGTGGTCCTAAAACGGAACGTTGAGGAACACCGAAATGTACAGTTGATTTGTCAGAGGACAAACCATTCACAGAGACAAACTGATATCTTTCCGACAGATAAGATCTAATTCAGGCCAGAACTTGTCCGTGTAGACCAATTTGGGTTTCCAGTCTCTCCAAAAGAATGTGGTGATCGATGGTATCAGAGGCAGCACTAAGGTCTAGTAGCACGAGGACAGATGCAGAGCCTCGGTCTGACGCCATTAAAAGGTCATTTACCACCTTCACAATTGCAGTCTCAGTGCTATGATGGGGTCTAAAACCAGACTGAAGCATTTCGTATACATTGTTTGTCTTCAGGAAGGCAGTGAGTTGCTGCGCAACAGCTTTTTCAATTTTTTTTGAGAGGAATGGAAGATTCGATATAGGCCGATAGTTTTTTATATTTTCTTGGTCAAGGTGTGGCTTTTTCAAGAGAGGCTTTATTACTGCCACTTTTAGTGAGTTTGGTACACATCCGGTGGATAGAGAGCCGCAGCTTTTCAGTAGTTTAGTTGGAATAGGATCCAGTATGCAGCTTGAAGGTTTAGAGGCCATGATTATTTTCATCATTGTGACAAGAGATATAGTACTAAAACACTTAAGTGTCTCTCCTGATCCCAGGCCCTCGCAGAGCTGTGCAGATCCAGAACAGCTAAGCCCTGGAGGAATACGCAGATTTAAAGAGGAGTCCTTAATTTGCTTTCTAATGATCATGATCTTTTCCTCAAAAAAGTTCAGGAATTTATTACTGCTGAAGTGAAAGCCATCCTCTCTTGGGGAATGCTGCTTTTTAGTTAGCTTTGCAACAGTATCAAAAATAAATTTTGGATTGTTCTTATTTTCCTCAATTAAGTTGGAAAAGTAGGATGATCGAGCAGCAGTGAGGGCTCTTCGATACTGCACGGTACTGTCTTTCCAAGCTAGTCAGTGGACTTCCAGTTTGGTGTGGCGCCATTTCCGTTCCAATTTTCTGGAAGCTTGCTTCAGAGCTCGGGTATTTTCTGTATACCAGGGAGCTAGTTTCTTATGACAAATGTTTTTCGTTTTTAGGGGTGCAACTGCATCTAGGGTATTGCGCAAGGTTAAATTGAGTTCCTCAGTTAGGTGGTTAACGTCGGTAGCCCTGCCCCCTGGTAAACAGTGTATGATCGCTGGGTGATTCGTTTTAAGTCTAATACTGCGGGTAATGGAGTCGCCAATGACTAGGGTTTTCAATTTGTCAGAGCTAATGGTGGGAGCCTTCGGCGTCTCAGACCCCGTAACGGGAGGAGTAGATACAAGAGAAGACTCGGCCTCAGACTCCGACTCGCTACTTAATGGGGAAAACCGGTTGAAAGTTTGTCGGCTGAATGAGCGACACCGATTGAGCATTCCTACAGCATTTCCCTACAGAAGCCATGAGAAAGTTGTCCGGCTGCGGGGACTGTGCGGGGGGATTTATACGAACGTTACTATCTGTACTTACTGGTGGCACAGACACCGTTTCATCCTTTCCTACACTGAAATTACCCTTGCCTAACGATTGCGTCTGAAGCTGGGCTTGTAGCACAGCTATCCTCGCCGTAAGGCGATCGTTCTCCTGTATAATATGAGTACAGCGACTGCAATTAGAAGACATCATGTTAACCTGTCTAGGATCAGCGTGGCGCTAGCGGCACACCCCCCCCCCCCCACTGAAAAACCAGTGCCGCGAAATTCAAAAAAAATATTTTTTTTAAATATTTAACTTTCACACATTAAAGTCCAATACAGCTAATGAAAGACACAGATCTTGTGAATCCAGTCAACATTTCCGATTTTTAAAATGTTTTACAGGGAAGACACAATATGTAAAGATGTACATCTATTACCTAAAAACACATTAGCATAATCCACCATCTTTTATTTGTCCACCAACACCAGTAGCCATCACCAATTCGGCTAAACTAAGATATTTATAGCCCCTAACCAACAAAAAAACTCATTAGATGACAGTCTGATAACATATTTATGGTATGGGATAGGTTTTGTTAGAAAAAAGTGCATATTTCAGGTATATGGCATAGTTTACAATTGCACCCACCGTCACAAATGGACTAGAATAATTACAATGAGCAACGTGTTTACCTAACTACTAATCATCAAACATTTCGTAAAAATACACAGCATACACGAATCGAAAGACACAGATCCTGTGAATACAGACAATATTTCAGATTTTCTAAGTGTCTTACAGCGAAAACACAATAAATCGTTATATTAGCTTAGCACATAGCAATTAGCAGCCCAGCATTGATTCTAGCCAAAGTGAGCGATAAAAGTCAACATCGCCAAAAGATATTAATTTTTTCACTAACCTTCTCAGAATTCTTCCGATGACACTCCTGTAACATCACATTACAACATGCATATACAGTTTGATCGAAAATGTTTATATTTAGCCACCAAAATCATGGTTAGACAATGTGAAATGTAGACAAGCTGGTAAAGAAAAAGTCCTTGCGCCACTTAGACAGTGATCTACTCTTATACATAAATACTCATAAACGTGACTAAAAAATATAGGGTGGACAGGGATTGATAGACAATTTAATTCTTAATACAATTGCGTTATTACATTTTTTAATTTATCCTTACTTTTCAATACAGTTTGCGCCAAGCGAAGCTACGTCAAAAAACATGGCGTCCTAAGCCACTAAAATGTTTCGATAGAAACACGATTTATCATAATAAAAATGTCCTACCTTGAGCTGTTCTTCCATCAGTATCTTGGGCAAAGGATCCTTTCTTGGGAGAAATCGTCTTTTGGTGGAAAGCTGTCCTCTTGCCATGTGGAAATGTCAACTGCGTTCGGGATGAACTGAAAAGCGTGCCCAACTTTTCACATCGTTGCAAAAATAAATGTCCCAAAATCGCACTAAACGGATATAAATTGCTATAAAACGCTTTAAATTAACTACCTTATGATGTTTTTAACTCCCATAACGAGTAGAAACATGACCCGAGTAATATTACCCCCTTCACTAATGCTTGGAAAAGGTGCGGGCCGGTGTCCTCTAGGCGCATGACGCAGCTCCAAAAGAATGACTAGCTTCAGGGTTTTTTCATTTGTGGGGCCTGTGAACGCGCAATCGACCCCATTGGAATCGTCATCACGTAAAGGCATCCAGGGGAAGACGTAAGAAGTGTCCGTATAGTCATAGCAACGACAGTGCCCTTTTAACTGACTTCAGAAGAGTGGCCAACATTTCTCAAATCTGACTCCATGTCAGGGAAATTGCTGTAGAATGGGCTCTGTTCCACTTAGAGACAAAATTTCAACTCCTATAGAAACTATAGACTGTTTTCTATCCAATAATAATAATAATATGCATATTGTACGATCAAGGATTTTGTGGGAAGCCGTTTAAAAAATTAGCCAAATTAGCATAAATAGTCTAAACAGCGCCCCCATCCCCAACAGGTTAATAATGTTACTACTTAGCTTCGGCTGTTGAAGGTGCTGACGAACCATGTCCAGATAAAGCGTCCAGAGTGAAAAAGTTGAATGAGGGAAAAAAGTTGTGAGGGAAAAACTAAAAATATAAATGATAATTTAAAAAGTAAAAAGAAAAAAACGTAAAGTTGTCAGCTAGCAAAGTAAGGTTGGCAACAAAACGCACAGCAACACGTCTGCAAGTTTAAGAGGAAGTGACGAAAAAATTCCCAGTGGGTCAGAAGTTTACATACACTCAATTAGTATTTGGTAGCATTGCCTTGAAATTGTTTAATCAGGCTGCAGGGTGAATATTGAAAAAACTGGAAAATATGTGCACATTTTCAAACGGCCTCTTAAGAAATTTTTGATTTTACAATATGCATATATTTACTACTATTGGATAGATAACAGTCTATAGTTTCTAAAAACGTTTGAATTATTTCTCTAAGTGGAACAGAACTATTTTTACAGCCATTTTCCCAGCCGAATTGAGATTTCCAAAATGCGATGTGTCTCTTTAAGACCTTGTCTAAACAAGGTCATGACACTTAGGACCGTAGAAACACGTCATACGCCTTCATCTGGGTGTAATGCGGAAGTGAGAGTTGAAAGGAGTCGAATATCTCTTCCATGGACTGAATACCACATCTTCTTGTGAGACCTGCGCAGTTTAATTTTTTTTCCGGGCGCGAGGCAGAATCTGGACTCGGCTCCTGAAATCCGCTCGTTAAAGGTGAATATGACCTCTGCCTACGATATTATTTGATACATGTCACAAAATCATCCTAAAGTATGTTTTTTCAATATACTTTAATTATATTATTGCAATTTATTCTGGACTTTAGATGTCATGCGACGGAATAATTTTTTGAAGAAAGACAGATTAGCGCCGCACGGCCGTTGTGCTTGCTAACAAAAGAGGGAAATATTTCGTTCTGGAACCCAACTAAAGACTTTACTGGACAATGGACCCCGTTACAACATTCTGATGGAAGATCAACAAAGATAAGGACCCAATTTGGGATGCTTTTTCATATATCTGTCGAACTGTGCTATGCTAGCGCTTGACTAGAATCAATGCTGCCGTATGCTAGCTAATGTTGTAAGCTAATATAACGATATATTGTGTTTTCGCTGTAAAACACTTAAAAAAATCGGAAATATTGGCTCTATTCACACGATATTTGGTTTTCATTAGCTATCCACCATATGTTTTTCTGAAATGTTTTATGAGGTGTAATTAGTAGTTGACGTTGGTGTCTGTATTTTCTCTGGCTACTCCCGTCTGATTTCAGACTGTAGCTATGCTGTAGCAATGATGGGAGCAGTAATGTAAAACTGATTTATAGCTAAAATATGCACATTTAATGAACAAAACATAGATTTATTGTGTAACATGTTATAGGACTGTCATCTGAGGTAGTTTTTTCTAGGTTCTTTAGGTTGGTTTTAGGTTATTTAGGTTGGCTTGTGCATGCTACTTGAATCATAATTCATACATCATAATCATAATCATACGTGTCTGTCCACTTTTGTATTTGGTGGTGAGCTAACATAAATATATGTGGTGTTTTCTCTGTAAAACATTTAAAAAATCGGACATGTTGGCTGGATTGACAAGATGTTTATCTTTCAAATGCTGTATTGGACTTGTTAATGTGTGAAAGTTAAATATTTTTAAAAATAGCTTTTGAATTTCGCGCCCTGCACATGAGCTGGATGTTGTCATATTTGTACCGACGTCGGGAGAGCCCGCCTAACAGGTTAACTTGGGTCAAATGTTTCAGGTAGCCTTCCACAAGCTCCCACAATAAGTTGGGTGAATTTTGGCCCATTCCTCCTAACAGAGCTGGTGTAACTGAGTCAGGTTTGTAGGCCTCCTTGCTCGCACACACTTTTTCAGTTCTGTCCACACATTTTCTATAGGATTGAGGTCAGGGCTTTGTGATGGCCACTTTGTTGTCCTTAAGCCATTTTGCCACAACTTTGGAAGTATGCTTGGGGTCATTGTCCATTTGGAAGACCCATTTGTGACCAAGCTTTAACTTCCTGACTGATGTAGCTTCAATATATCCACACAATTTTCGTGCCTCATGATGCCATCTATTTTGTGAAGTGCACCAGTCCCTCCTGCAGCAAAGCACCCCCACAACATGATGCTGCCACCCCCGTGCTTCACGGTTGGGATGGTGTTCTTCAGCTTGCAAGCCACCCCCTTTTTGCTCCAAACATAACGATGGTCATTATGGACAAACAGTTATATTTTGGTTTCATCAGACCAGAGGACATTTCTCCAAAAAGTCCGATCTTTGTCCCCATGTGCAGTTGCCAACCGTAGTCTGAATTTTTTATGGCTCTTTTGGAGCAGTGGCTTCTTCGTTGCTGAGCGGCCTTGCAGGTTATGTCAATACAGGACTCGTTTTACTGTGGCTCTAGATACTTTTGTACCTGTTTCCTCCAGCATCATTACAAGGTCCTTTGCTAATGTTCTGGGATTGATTTGCACTTTTTGCACCTAAGTATGTTCATCTCTAGGAGACAGAATGTGTCTCCTTCCTGAGCAGTATGACGGCTGCGTGGTCCCATGGTGTTTATACTTGTGTACTATTGTTTGTACAGATGAACGTGGTACCTTCAGGCATTTGGAAATTGCTCCCAAGGATGAACCAGACTTGTGGAGGTCTACAATTATTTTCTGAGGTCTTGGCTGATTTCCCCATGATGTCAAGCAAAGAGGCACTGCGTTTGAAGGTAGGCCATCCACAGGTACACCTCCAATTGACTCAAATTGTGTTAATTGGCCTATCAGAAGCTTCTAAAGCCTTTTCTGGAATTTTCCAAGCTGTTTAAAGGCACAGTCAACTTAGTGTATGTTACTTCTGACCCACTGGAATTGTGATACAGTGAATTATAATTGACATAATCTGTCTGTAAACAATTGTTGGAAAAATGACTTATGTCATGCACAAAGTAGATGTCCTAACCGACTTGTCAAAAATGTAGTTTGTTAACAATACATTCGTGGAGTGGTTGAAAACTTCAGACTTCAACTGTACTATTTTAAAACATATCAGGCAAGATACAGAGGTAAATTAGTGTCAATGTCATGTCAACGTAATGTAGCTCTGTCAACTTCCACTGCAGATGCAGAAGATGCCAAAGCAACAGGAGTATGTAGCTTTAATAAAACAGATTTTGATGCCAGTTGTATTATGCTAATTCTGGACAATGACTCTACTCTAGCTCTGTGTGGTAATTACAGTGTAATATTAATATTACAAGATTTACAACAGGGCGAATAGCATCACACATGGCTAACACTGGTATAGGCTTACTAGGTAGATAACACGTGCATACAGAACATTTTCTCTCACTTGCAAAATTGTGCCCAGGCTCGTTTTCAGTTGGAGGTTGGTTTGGAAGAACTACAGGTGCTTTGCAGTCAGCACAAGAGGGAAAAGGAATAGAAATGCACGTGCAAAAATACAAAAAAAACTTTCACAAATACTTTCAGTATAATGATGGCTGAGGGGTGCAAACAGTGAAGCTCTATGGTAAATTCCCACAAAAACAATGTCCACTTTATGCTCCAATTGAGATGAGAATCATTGTGGTAAACTATGATGATGAATACCACATTTGGATCATATTCAAGATAGGTGATGATTCTTGTTCAAAACGTGAACTTAAATAGGCCGTGCAGAAACATGAAAAGCTGAAGGAAACAGCTGGGGAAATCTTATTTTATTGACATTAAATAATTTCATCATCATACATTTACATAGATTTTGTTTTTTATTTTATTTATCCTTTATTTCACTAGGCAATTCAGTTAACAACAAATTCTTATTTACAATGACGGCCTACCCTGGCCAAACCCTAACCCGAACGACGCTGGGCCAATTGTGCGCCGCCCTATGGGACTCCCAATCACGGCCGGTTGTTGACTCGGTACCGGTACCCCCTGTATATAGCGTTGTTATTGTTATTTTAATGTGTTACGTTTTCATTTATTTTCAAGTAAGTAAGCATTTCACGATAAGGTCTACACCTGTTGTATTCAGTGCACGTGACAAATACAATTTGATTTGATCTCAATAGAATTTCAAAATGGTTAGAGTAGAGATGAAGGGAGCTCTACTATTGTCTTTAAGTATTTCGACACATCTGGCGTTCCCCTGAGAGCAAGTCTGTTTGTTTGAGGAAGGAAGATGTGTCTACTGCTTTACTGAACAGGCCTGCCTCTGTCCCTCCTCCTCCTCTTGGACTTAACGTATTCTCAAGGTTATACTAGAACTGTCAGGACAATATATTCAGCAGTCTGTCTCAAGCTGTTCTTAACCCGACAGCACTGGGAAACTCTGACAATGTCCACACTCTTCTCAGCATACACAACAAGATGCAGTATAGTGTCCAGGTGAGAAAGAGATACAAACAGACAGGGGTGTTGTAGTTGTGGAGACAGTGTAATGTGAAGAAACTAGTCTGAAGGAGATGACGGAAACACACAAAGGCAGCTCAAGTGGAGTCACAGAGCGATTGTTAGCACCGAGACAATTAATCTCTGGAAGGTGTGTGTGTGTGTGTGTGTGTGTGTGTGTGTGTGTGTGTGCGCGCCTGCTTGCGTCCTGTGCGTGTATGCACGTGCATGAACAGTGGTTGTTTAGCCAAAAATATTAAACGACGGGTGCGCAACTATGGGGCAAAACCCAAGAGGTTTGCTTAGAGTCTTTTTTTATTATTATGAATTTTTACCCTTTTCTCCGCAATTTCATGATTACAATCTTGTCTCATCGCTGTTCCTCCCTAACGGGCTCGGGAGAGGCGAAGATCGAGACATGCGTCCTCAGAAACATGACCCGCCAAACCGCGCTTCCTAACACCCGCTCGCTTAACCCGGAAGCCAACAGATCATGCGTTCGGGCCAGGAGAGGAGAGGAGGAGAGGATGAGAGGGAAGGATGAGGATCAGGAGAGGAGAAGAGAACAGACGAGAGGTGTGACTGCATCCTGTAGATTGACATATTTGTGTCTGCTGAATGTTAACGTCTGTGGCTCCAGCTAATGTTCTCGCTTTGTTTCTTTGCACCTTTAGGCGTGCCAGGTGTCAGATGTTAAGAATAGATAATTATACAATACAAATAGTGTTTAAAAAAAAATCCTAATTGAATATTGAACGTGTATTGATCACTATAAATATTGATCACATTCTCTGTCTATGATCATATATTTTGATGCTACTGAATGTTAATGTTGTGAAACTATGTTAAACATTCTTTTACCTCCTGTTTCAGGAAGTGATGTCACTGAGTACCGTGACGTCACTGAGTACTGCCCCTATATATAGGACCTTCCACCCCCACCTGGGATATGGATGTCTGATGTCTGATGAAGAGGGTCGAAATGTTGTAAATACATGTCACCTGGGAGCGTGAGCAGCAGTGTGGGGCGTTTTCCTTTGTTTTACAGTACAAATACAGCCACACAAACTACATTAGTTACGAACACATTTTGAACCAGCACTTCAGAGAAGAAAATACAACAAATATTGTTAACGCAGTCATTTCTGCTGCGCCAAGACAGTCTCGCCTGAACGAATTGCACTGCAGAGATATTTTACGTAAGGAAAGTGGGAGTGAGAGTGTTAGAGATGCTGAGGAGGTCACTAAGGCGTGAACTGACATGAGATGAGAGAAATACCACCGCCACTCTCTCCGGGGAAAAAAAATAGATCTTGAAATCGGCAACTGTGTCAGATCTCGTCTTTGTGAGCTGTTAAATAGAGATCACACAGTCTATAAATAACCCTATAACTAATCCACCAGAATGTGTGTATTGTACGTGCGTGTGTGGGAGGAGTGTGATAATTCCCCACCAGAATGAATAGCACTTTTGCAGCATCTTGTCATTTGTTCTAAAATGGAGTGTAACCACTGTAGAAAAAGAGAGGACAAAAGAGAAAGACTCCCACTCAATAACAGACAAGTGACAAATTAATGTCAAAACACCCACAATAAGCTGTATCAATCACTGAGGTGGCCGCAGCTAGTAGAGAGAAAGAAGCCTATCTTTTTTTGCTTCATTCTATCGTTTGCTCAATATACGGTACATGTATGTGCTAGTTGTGAAGAAACAAGTAAAGTGGGCACTATTTTTCATCAGGAATCAAGATAAGACCCAAGTGTAGACTGTGTGAAGTAACAATTTTATTGTAACCACAGGGGCAGGCAAACGAAAGGACAAGGCAGGCAGGGGTCGATTATCCAGAGCAGAGGCCAAGGTACAGGACGTCAGGCAGGCTCAGAGACAGGTCAGGCAAAGGTCAAAAACCAGGAGGACGCGAAAAACAGAGACTAGGGGGAAAACCAGTAGCTGAGACAAAACCGCTAGTAGTCTTGAACAAACAAGACGAACTGGCAACAGACAGACAGAAAACACAGGTAAAATACACAGGGGATAAGTGGGGAAGATGGGTGACACCTGGAGGGGGGTGGAGACAAGCACAAGGACAGGTGAAACAGATCAGGGCGTGACAATTTTTACCGCATTCTATATGTGTTAATTGTGAAGAAAAATTCAGGACGTGTAAGATTATGTTTTATCTGCCTCCGGTAGAGGGGGTGCAGGGACAGAGTAGCCTAGGGAGAGTGCTCTGCCTGGGGGGGTGAGTTCTAAGGGGAGTGGGGTGGCTGTGCTGCTGCAGGGTGACACTGTCAGCAAGCCAAATTCGGTTTACTCATCAATTAATAAAGACTAATTTGATTAATCAGCAAGAGGAGCAGGTGTCATTCCCTGCGAAAATAACTAATAATGCATAATTAATTATGACTGCTGATTAGTGTTAATTAGCACAGTTCTACTGCAATCCTTTCACTGCATCATTTAGTCAATTTCTTGCTCTCTCTCTCTGACAAGTAATGCAAAGGAATCTTTCCCTGCCTGGCAAACAATATTGATGGATACACTCCATTATATTCTCATAATTCTTTGTTAAATGCTTGCTGAAAATTACACATCCATGTTTTTCAAATCTTCTGACAATTCATTTAAAGGATCCAAAACGGCTGTAAATATCCCAGATTGGGTCTTTACAGTGTCCCAGACACAACCAAAAATGTACTCCATCGACCAACCAACGTCTATTTTGTCCTATTGTGTCTCATTTGAATGAAATGTATAAATTAAGACACATTTCAACACCACCTCCACATTGTCTGCTGCCGATGATTAGCCCTAGCCCTTTTAAACAATTTTTCTGAACAAAAATATAAACGCAATATGCAACAATTTCAAAGATTTTGCTGAGTTACAGTTCGTATAAGGAAATCAGTCAATTGAAATAGATGAATTAGGCCCTGAATCTATTTTAGCTCATGAAACCTGGGACCACTTTACGTTTCTATTTTTGTTCAGTGTATCATTTTTCCTAAGACAACCATTACAATAGGTTTCATCATTGATTATGCAGCAATTAGTGTGTGTAATATTTGTTGTCGCAGTGTGCCAGCTCCTATTAGTACTGGACTCAAATACAGCATCCCAAATGACACTCTATTCCCTATATAGTGCACTATTTTTGACCAGGGCCCACTACTTTTGACCAGAGTCTAAATTAGTGCTATTTGTCAAAAGTAATGTACTATATAGGGAATAGAGTGCCATTTGAGAACAAACAAACAAGGGTCTATAGGGAATAATGTAATTGGGTCTGGGCCTTGGTCTAAAGAGGATAATTGTCTTCGGGTACCCTGTTCTGATAGGGCTAGGAGTTTTTCTGGATCATGTGACCTGACCAGGAAAACGCTGGACCCTTGTTGCTAATTACAGTATATGTTTTGTAATGTTCAGTTTGTATCTTCCGATATTGGTCTCATTCCGGTAACTTTGTGTCGGTTGTTCACGCACGTATCTGCCCTCTCATTGGCTAGAATATTCCCGCCTGCCTTCTGCCTTTGCGGACATTTGTTCACGTTGTTAGAGTGGTCAGTCTAGTATCTTTTCAGTATATAGAATCTCTTTTTTTGGGACAGGTCACATGGTTAGAAGAAACATCTGGCCCAAGTAAGTCAAACTCTATTGGACGGTTTTCAATAAACGCTTCACTCTTCAACATTTTATATAAAGGTGTGGCGTCATCGTCAAACAAGTCAAATTATGTTTGACGTGAACAATAATTGCAATTCATATTCTTCTTGTTCACAGACCAATTGAAACCGAGAGTGAAATCCATCCAGTAAATTCCGACCACTAACTGTATTCTCCTTCAAAGACCAAATTATATTGAGATTGAAATCCAACCGATGAAGTCTCCGACTTCATTTACAACTTTCAACGGAGTTAGCTCATAGAGGTAATCGAGTTCCTGTTCACTGTTGTTACAGAGTTCAGTGGTTCCCAACCAACCCTTCCAGGGGTTGTAGGCTTATGGTTAGCCTCATGTCCCGTACTAATCAAGCTCAAGCGCACCGGGTAGTGTGTTTTGGAGCCCCACCAGTGTCTTCAGGGTATATTACTACGGTTGGACGAGTTACAAACAAAAGCCAGCGCTGTTGTTGTACTACTCCTACGTTCCTAAAGCTTTTAAATGAACATAATTGGGGTTTGGGGTTACAACATAATCAGTTGCGTGCCAAGACTTGGGGTGTACTGCGTTGTGTACTATGGGCCATAGGGCTCTGGTCAAAAGTAGGGTGCAATGCAAAGTGTCTCTAATCTACAGAAGGGAAAATGTGATGATCATACAATTATGTGATGGCCGAAATGTCGTGAGGGTCAAGAGCGACATGATCCCGTAATGCCGTGGCTTGATTGTTTTGGGAGCTCGTCTTATTCTCGTCAAATCGAAAATTGATCCTCGAAAAACGTTCGCTCGTTCCTTCTGCTGTTTCTCCAACAGGCATTTTCCCTTTTATGAGCTATGCTGAATGTCATAACTCAGATGAAGGAGACTAAGATGAATTGTTTTATGGATATGATGAGACTAGTGGGTATTATGATGAAAGTATATGTAGTCTGTGTTTGAGTATGTGTACTTTAGATGTGTGTGTGTGTGTGTCTGTACATGTGTGCACGGACATACACGTGTGTGTGTGTGTGCTCATGCTCATATGCATGGAATCATAACATATGGACAACCATGTGTGCCTGTGTACGTGTTCAGGCATGTGAGCACTGAACACGATGCAAGCCCTTTAGCCTCATGGGCCAACATCAACACAGGTCATGGGTCCCAACTCTAGCTCCAAGCTCCAACTTCCAACCAGGGCCTTCTCTCCACACTTCAGGTAGAGGGTTTTCTGATGGCTGCATGCTTATCATCACGATCCACATGCCAGAGGAGAGAGAGAAAGAGAGAGAGAGGCTTAGGCTCCATCTATCCTCTTGGACTGCTGGAAAGAACAACCGAAGAAAAACAAATAGCACAAGTAGAGCGGCAATTGAAATTGGCAGAGCCAATTGTTCTTCTCGGTGTGTTTAGCTTCTCGTGGATTGACTCACTCTGATGTTAATGAGTCTTGCACAGTGGAGGCTCCTCAGAGGAGGAAGGGGAGGACAGTGATTTGTATGACGTCCTCAGTGAATTTCATACAAATAAAAATTGTAAAATTTTGAAAAAGTTATCTTTTTTAGATAAAACTATTCTAAATACACTGCTCAAAAAAATAAAGGGAACACTTAAACAACACAATGTAACTCCAAGTCAATCACACTTCTATGAAATCAAACTGTCCACTTAGGAAGCAACACTGATTGACAATAAATGTAACATGCTGTTGTGCAAATGGAATAGACAAAAGGTGGAAATTATAGGCAATTAGCAAGACACCCCCAAAAAAGGAGTGATTCTGCAGGTGGTGACCACAGACCACTTCTCAGTTCCTATGCTTCCTGGCTGATGTTTTGGTCACTTTTGAATGCTGGCGGTGCTCTCACTCTAGTGGTAGCATGAGACGGAGTCTACAACCCACACAAGTGGCTCAGGTAGTGCAGTTCATCCAGGATGGCACATCAATGCGAGCTGTGGCAAAAAGGTTTGCTGTGTCTGTCAGCGTAGTGTCCAGAGCATGGAGGCGCTACCAGGAGAAAGGCCAGTACATCAGGAGACATGGAGGAGGCCGTAGGAGGGCAACAACCCAGCAGCAGGACCGCTACCTCCGCCTTTGTGCCAGGAGTTGCACTGCCAGAGCCCTGCAAAATGACCTCCAGCAGGTCTGACAGGACAACTTCAGAAAAATAGTGTACAGTATTTCACTTTATTAGGGAGCTATCCATCCATCTCGTAGCAATATCAAAAACGACCAGTGAGTCCGTAAAACTTTCAGGTTTGCCAAGTTTGAAGTTCTCGGACCAAAAGGCTAATTGTGACCTAACACGAAGGTTAACGACATATGTATCCCTCCCCAAATGAACCCAGGTTCGTGCAACAATCCTGCAGTTCACGTCCTCAGACCAAAATGCTAATTGTCAACTCATACAGTTTAACAATATAACAATCATGAGCATATTGTTACTGTGAACAGAACAGCAAGAACACCATTCCCTTGCTCGTTGACGACACAAACTAGCCATGTGTTTTGAAGACATAAATCATGATGGGAGCCCGGGCGGGCTGCGATTCATTAGCGAATACAAGTCGTTACCATGGCGGTGTAATTAATATGTCAACAGACACAATAGAAAAACAAGAGATATGCACGAAATCTAGCTGGAGGGATGCTGTGTTCTGCGGATGAATTGGTAAGTCCGTTCTGACAGTAAACACACTAAGTGAAACTAATGTAGAGGCTCGGAGATGGGGAGGAATAGGATAAGGATTTAAGTATAGGGATAGGACTGGCTAGAATTTGAGGTGAGGATGGACGGAGTTAAAAGGTTACATTACACTTTCAAATCAAATGAAGACTTCTAAGGTAGTCTACAGTCAAGATGAAACCACGACACACATCATCAGTTGTGTAAACCTAAATATGCCTCAATCCCACTGGAAAAATAAGTACAGAATAAAATGAGGAAAACCAGGAAATTAGACAGTGCTCATCCTTCCATTCATTTAGCATTGAGGCATATACCTGGATCTACACGGATCTACACAACCAATGTTGTGGGATGTGGTTTCATCTATGCTACTTTTGAGATCTGAAAACAGCTGTCAAACTTGAATCCATGAGTGAAATGTCCCTTTAAACGCTCACCCCAGGCCAGTGGCAGACGACCACTCTTATGATGGTCTGATGGAATTCTTTCTCTGTGTACTTCAAGAGTCACGGTCAATTACCAGCGTAGCTTCTGGCACTCTGGATTTAACTTAGAGAACAAGAGAGAGACAACGAGAGAGAGAGAGAACGAGAGAGAACGAGAGAGAGAGAGAGAGAACGAGAGAGAGAGAGAGAGAAAGAGAGAGAGAGAGTTTGAGTTTTAAATAATCTTTATTGGGTCTGGGAGCCCACCAAACAATAAATACTTATACAAAACCACAGTTACACATCAATTAAAAACACAACTCCAATTCCTCCACAGTAACTAAACACAACAGTCTCTGAATACCCCATATACTCATAAACAGATCAATATTGTTGACAAGTTTATAATAGGCAAACTCAACCCTTAGTCTCACTGCCAACATTCCCTCCAGCATTCCCACCACATCCACAAACCCCTGTCCCCGAATACTGTTCTTTCGGGTCTTCCATATCGCTAATTTTGATGCCCCTAACACAAAATTAAGCAACCCAACTACACCCTTTTGACTAAACCTGTTCCTTTGGCCCAAATATATACAGTTGGGAGGAGAAAACCTCTCCCAACGCTGAGAACCAATTAGTGATCAGGTCAATCATCCCGACCAACCTGGGACACAGTAAAAACAGATGTGCCAGAGTTTCAGACTCAGCACAGAATGGACACCCCTCCCCAACAGTAGGGTCCAGGTGTACCAGATGCATATTGGTGGCTATGGCTCCATGTATTATCCTCCATTGGAGGTCAGCTGTCCTTTTATCAACAGGCAGTTTGTATAATGATCGCCAACAGCCTTTTGGGGAGGCACCTGGACCAAGCACACCCGCCCACCTCGTCGATTTTACCCCTTCCAGGGAAGAAGCATGGGACACCTTTACACATATTCTGCACATGTCCTTCTTTCCCACCACCTTGAACTCCCCCAGCTCCGGGGTATCGAAGGAGAGCAGCATCCCCACGTCCTCCTCGAATGCCCTCGCCGCAGCACTAACAATCAGTCCAGGGAACACATAATCCAGAACCTCCTTCCACTGATCAGAATTGGAAGTGTCAGTCACATACTGCAGATGAAGCACTGGCAAGGAGTCACAGACCTCAGCGACGACCTTCCTCAGTAGGCGAGATGATCGGATCCCTGCTCTTTCTCCCAGCTCCTCCAACGATCTTTTCCTGTTCTGCATCAGATGACACAGCTTAGTACACCCCACACCTAACAGGCATGAACGTAGGCTGGCTGAACCCAGAGCACGGGACTGGATGGCAGTGTTGTGAAAAAGAGGCTCTTCAAAAAGCCACATCCCTGGTGGCGTGCCAGCCTTACGGGACTTGACAAGGACTCTCCAAGCCTGCATAACAGACTCATAAAATGGAGTCAGGCCAGGCAAATCACCCCCCTCCAGCTTTAAGAGGAAAATGTGCTTGTCTAAGCCCAAACAGCCCGCTCTCCTCATCAATGTGTAGGCTGTGTCGACCCAGCTAGAACCGTTACTGTACAACAGTCTCTGGGCAGCTTGAAGCCGGAAAGCCATGATCCTAGAAGAAATGTCCACCAGGTCTTGCCCACCCTCGTGCAGTGGCAGGTACAGGCCTGCATCTTTAATCCAGTGTTGTCCAGACCAGAAGAAATTGACAAGGGTCCTCTGAAGCTCTTGCCCTTTGGTGGCTGCAAAATCATTAGTCTGTGCCACAGGGTAGAGGCAGCAAGATTATTAGCTACCAGTACCCTTCCCCTATAAGACAGCTGGGGCAGCACCCATTTCCACCTTGACAGTCTGGCACACACTTTCTCCACTACACCCTCCCACTTGTTTTTCTGAAAGACATCGGAGCCTAGATAAAAACCCAAAGTCTTCATCCCATCTCTGCCCCACTGAAGCCCCCCTGGTAACCGTGGAGCGGACCCCATCTGAAGCTGACCTGCCCACAGCGCATCACTCTTTCTCCAATTGACTCTAGCTGAGGAGGCCACCTCATACACCTTTAAAGCGTTTGAGAGAACCTTTACATCCTCAGTGTCACGTTCCTGACCTGTTTTCTGTTGTTTGGTATGTGTTTAATTGGTCAGGGCGTGAGTTTTGGGTGGGTAGTCTATGTTATGTGTTTTCTATGTTGGGTTAATGGGTTGCCTGGTATGGCTCTCAATTAGAGGCAGGTGTTTGGCGTTTCCTCTGATTGAGAGTCATATTAAGGTAGGTTGTTTCACATTGTTTGTTGTGGGTGGTTGTCTTCCGTGTCTGTGTATGTTGCGCCACACGGGACTGTTTCGGTATGTTTGTTCGTTCGGTTTTTGTGTAGTCTGTTTTCCCTGTTCGTGCGTTCTTCGTGTTACATGTAAGTTCTTACGTTCAGGTCAGTCTACGTTGTTTTGTTATTTTGTAATCCTTCCAAGTGTTTGTTTTTGTGTTTCGTCGTTTGCTTTAATAAATCATTATGTATTCACAACCCGCTGCACTTTGGTCAAATCCTTGCTACTCCTCTTCGGATGAGGAGAAGGAGGAAGCCCGTTACACTCAGCCCCTGTAATAGAAACTGTCACGTCATCTGCATACGCAGACAGAGCTGTCGTGGGACCCTTCATTACACCTGGCACAGAGAAACCAGTAAGCTTCGCTCTTAAAAAACAAAGCATTGGTTCAATCGCCAGACTATATAACTGCCCTGAAATTGGGCATCCCTGCCTGATGCCCCTTTGGACAGGGATGGGGCAACTCAAACCACCCCCCCACCTTCACCATACACAAGGCCCCAGCATACAGTAAATTCATCCAAGACAAAAAAACATCATCAAACCCAAAGGCTTTCATTGTTTTTAACAAGTACTGGTGGTCCACACGATCAAAAGCCTTCTCCTGATCCAAAGAAAGTAAACCCACATTTACATCAGACAGTTTACAAATGTCTAAAACATCTCTTATTAGAAACAAGTTTGTCAACAATAGAGCGATCAGGTACACAGTAGGACTGGTCCTTGTGGACCAACAATCCCAGATAATCTTTCAACCTGTTTGAGAGACATTTAGAAACAATTTTATATTCTGCGCACAGCAAAGCAACATGTCTCCAATTTTTTATGAGAGTCAAATCCCCCTTTTTTTAGCAACAGTGAAAGCACAGTACGTTGACAGGATTCACACACCACTTCATAAAAATCTTCCCCAATAGACCCCCAAAAGTGCTTATAAAACTCAGATGGTAAACCATCAATGCCAGGGGCTCGGCTTGTTGAGAGCTGCATAACTACTGTGGACAGCTCTTGCAGTATAATGTCAGAGTCCAATGCGACTCTCTGCTCCGGTCCCAATTGAGGAAGACCGTGTAACAACTGTTCAGTACACAGAGAGTCACAATCCTCCGCCTTATAGGGCAGAGTAGAAATCCACGGCATGTTGACGCATTTCACTGTCATCCGTGGTCACCTTCCCATCATGGAGACGAAGGCAGACCATCTGTTTACGTTGCAATGTCGACTGTCCAAGGTTAAAAAAAGCACTAGGAGCATCCATGTCCTTGAGGGAAGCGAAACGAGACCTAATCAAGGCACCCTTCACTCTTTCATGCAGAAACGACCTCAGTTCATGTCTCTTGTCCTGTAAGTTCATGACTAGTCCAGGGTCGTTCTGAGGGAGCAGATTCAATTCAGTAGATTTGATGTCCTATTCAAGGGCCTTGATAGTCTCTTTAACTTCAATTCGAGACAGAGCAGTATACTGTTGACAAAATAATCGTATTTGGGCCTTCCCAACCTCCCACCATTGTCTCAAGGACTCAAAATTCCCTTTTGTAACCCTCCATTTTTCCCAAAACAACAAAAACCTTTCACAAAACATGACATCATGTAACAATTTAACATTAAAATACCAATAAGGTGATGACCTTCATGGACAGGACAAGTGAATATCAACAGTAATAATATGATGATCAGAGAAACCCACAGGAGTAATGTCACACCTTCCAACCCTACTACATTATTGCTCAGATACATGCAACCTGTCTAACCTTGCTGCACTGACACGACCTTCATTAACTTTTAGCCATGTGTACTGCCTAACTTTTGCATTCCTTACTCTCCACACATCAGAAAGCTCAAACTCAGTTAATAGACCAGACAGGTAAGTGGCTGACCGCAGGTGAGGTTCTTCAGCGGTGCGATCAACAGTAAAATCCACTGTACAGTTCCAGTCCCCCCCTAAAACCATACACCCCTCTTGGTCACACTGTCTTAAGGTTTCCTTTATTTTATCAAATAAAGCAATACGCTCTGTACCCTCATTAGGAGCATATACATTCCAAAAAAAAACTAACATCCACCTTGACCAATGAAACCCGACCCTTGACAATCTCTGTTGTAGATACCACAGTCACCCCTAAGCCTGAAGAAAACAAGATTGCCACCACAGCACTGAAATTAGTACCATGACTGAGTATATGCTGCCCCTCCCACCACATACCCCAGTCAACCTCATTTTCCTCATCACTATGTGTCTCCTGTAGAAAAACTACATTAAGCATTTTCTGTTTTATTACTTCTAATACCCAAGCCCTCTTATTCCTGTCCCTTCCCCCATTAATATTGAGAGAACCTACCCTTAGTACCTCCATACAGAAAAGAGAAAGGAAAAGCAGAAGAAACCACAGCGAAAACAAAGAGAAAAAAGACACCCTATGAAGCCTGATCATCATCATTATTTTAATTTTCTCTTAACCTGTTGGGGATGGGGGCGCTGTTTAGACTATTTATGCTAATTTGGCTAATTTTTTAAACGGCTTCCCACAAAATCCTTGATCGTACAATATGCATATTATTATTATTATTGGATAGAAAACAGTCTATAGTTTCTATAGGAGTTGAAATTTTGTCTCTAAGTGGAACAGAGCCCATTCTACAGCAATTTCCCTGACATGGAGTCAGATTTGAGAAATGTTGGCCACTCTTCTGAAGTCAGTTATAAGGGCACTGTCGTTGCTATGACTATACGGACACTTCTTACGTCTTCCCCTGGATGCCTTTACGTGATGACGATTCCAACGGGGTCGATTGCGCGTTCACAGGCCCTACAAATGAAAAAACCCTGAAGCTAGTCATTCTTTGGGAGCTGCGTCATGAGCCTAGAGGACACCGGCGCGCACCTGTTCCAAGCGTTAGTTTAGCCTGTTATATTTCTCCGGTCATCTTTTCACTCGTTATAGGAGTTAAAAACATCATAAGGTAGTTAATTTAAAGCGTTTTATAGCAATTTATATCCGTTTAGTGCGATTTTGGGACAATTATTTTTGCAACGATGTGAAAAGTTGGGCACGCTTTTCAGTTCATCCCGAACGCAGTTGACATTTCCACATGGCAAGAGGACAGCTTTCCACCAAAAGACGATTTCTCCCAAGAAAGGATCCTTTGCCCAAGATACTGATGGAAGAACAGCTCAAGGTAGGACATTTTTATTATGATAAATCGTGTTTCTGTCGAAACATTTTAGTGGCTTAGGACGCCATGTTTTTTGACGTAGCTTCGCTTGGCGCAAACTGTATTGAAAAGTAAGGATAAATTAAAAAATGTAATAACGCAATTGTATTAAGAATTAAATTGTCTATCAATCCCTGTCCACCCTGTATTTTTTAGTCACGTTTATGAGTATTTATGTATAAGAGTAGATCACTGTCTAAGTGGCGCAAGGACTTTTTCTTTACCAGCTTGTCTACATTTCACATTGTCTAACCATGATTTTGGTGGCTAAATATAAACATTTTCGATCAAACTGTATATGCATGTTGTAATGTGATGTTACAGGAGTGTCATCGGAAGAATTCTGAGAAGGTTAGTGAAAAAATTAATATCTTTTGGCGATGTTGACTTTTATCGCTCACTTTGGCTAGAATCAATGCTGGGCTGCTAATTGCTATGTGCTAAGCTAATATAACGATTTATTGTGTTTTCGCTGTAAGACACTTAGAAAATCTGAAATATTGTCTGTATTCACAGGATCTGTGTCTTTCGATTCGTGTATGCTGTGTATTTTTACGAAATGTTTGATGATTAGTAGTTAGGTAAACACGTTGCTCATTGTAATTATTCTAGTCCATTTGTGATGGTGGGTGCAATTGTAAACTATGCCATCTACCTGAAATATGCACTTTTTTCAAACAAAACCTATCCCATACCATAAATATGTTATCAGACTGTCATCTAATGAGTTATTTTGTTGGTTAGGGGCTATAAATATCTTAGTTTAGCCGAATTGGTGATGGCTACTGGTGTTGGTGGACAAATAAAAGATGGTGGATTATGCTAATGTGTTTTTAGGTAATAGATGTACATCTTTACATATTGTGTCTTCCCTGTAAAACATTTTAAAAATCGGAAATGTTGACTGGATTCACAAGATCTGTGTCTTTCATTAGCTGTATTGGACTTTAATGTGTGAAAGTTAAATATTTAAAAAATATATTTTTTTTGAATTTCGCGGCACTGGTTTTTCAGTGGGGGGGGGGGGGGGGGGGGTGTGCCGCTAGCGCCACGCTGATCCTAGACAGGTTAACCTGACCACGTTTCCCACCACCTTTTGCTGCTGCAATAGCAGTAACAAATTTCCTCAAGAGAAACCGCTTCTTCTCACTCAACTGGTCTAACCCCACCGTATTCTGTAACATCACAGCTGACCTCACAAACTTATCAACATCAAAATAATCTGCCAATTTGACAGATTTCCCAAAAGTCTGATCCAGAAACCCATTTACCTCCTCTAGATCATAAATTGAGTCCTCACCAGCTGCTATCATATCAAAAGAGATATCCATATCTTTCTCCTGCTCCTCCTCAACTGAGGCCACAGACCACTGACTCCCCTCTACCACATCCCTTTCAACACTCCCCACTTGCACCCCACCACTCGTACCAGGCATCTCCTCCACTACTTGGGAGACTAGCCCCACCTGACCCCCATTACTCGTAGTGGGCATCTCCTCCACTACCTGGTAGCCTAGCTCCACATTAACCCCCTCCTGTACCCCATTACTCGTAGTGGGCATCTCCTCCACTACCTGGGAGACAAGCTCCACATGAACCCCCTGCTGTACCCCATTACTTATAGTGGGCATCTCCTCCACTACCTGGGAGATTAGCGCCACATGAACCCCCTCCTGTACCCCAGTACTCGTGCTGGGCACCTCCTCACCAGTCTGAGGAACTGGCTCTTCAGATCCATCCTTATCAGACTGTCATCTGATGAGGTTGTTTCTTGGTTAGTGGCTATTTATATCTTTATTTGGCCGAATTTGTGATAGCTACTGATAGAGTCAAAAACTGATGGAGTAATAAAAGTGGAGTCTTTTGCTAACGTGGTTAGCTAATAGATTTACATATTTTGTCCTCCCTGTAAAACATTTTAGAAATCGGACATGTTGGCTGGATTCATGAGATGTGTACCTTTCATATGCTGTATTGGACTTGTTAATGTGTGAAAGTTAAATATTTAAAAAAATATCTTTTGAATTTCGCGCCCTGCACTTGAAGTGGCTGTTGTCATAAATGTACCGACGTCGGGCTTGCACGCCAAACAGGTTAACTTCTACAACAATATTTTTGTGTTGCATAACATTTCCCTCTAATAGAAGTTGCAACTACGTGACATCAACACGGATAACTTGTTCCTCAGCAACAGGTGCTTGTGTCACGGCCGTTGAAAGAAGTCGACCAAAGTGCAGCGTGGTGAGCGTACATTTTCCTTTTATTTTAGTAAATGCCGCCAACAAAACAAGAAACGAAAACAACCGTGAAGCTTACAGGGCTATAGTGCCACTAACAAAGATAACGTCTCACAATGACAAAAGAGGAAAAGGCTCCCTAAGTATGATTCCCAATCAGAGACAACGATAGACAGCTGTCCCTGATTAAAAACCATACCCGGCCAACACATAGAAATACAAAAACATAGAAATCAGAACATAGAATGCCCAACCCAAATCACACCCTGACCAAACCAAAATAGAGACATAAAAAGGCTCTCTAAGGTCAGGGCGTGACAGTACCCCCACCCCCCAAAGGTGCAGACTCCGCAAAACTGAACCTATAGGGGAGGGTCTGTGTGGTCATCTATCCGCGGTGGCCGCTCTGGTGCGGGACGTAGACCCCGCTCCACCTCTGGCTCTCCCCACTTTGGTGGCGCCTCTGGTGCGGGGACCCTCGTCGCCGACCCCGGACTGGGGACCCTCGTTGCGGGCCCCGGACTGGAGACTCTCGTTGCGGGCCCCGGACTGGAGACTCTCGTTGCGGGCCCCGGACTGGAGACTCTCGTTGCGGGCCCCGGACTGGGGACCCTCGTTGCGGGCCCCGGACTGGAGACTCTCGTTGCGGGCCCCGGACTGGAGACTCTCGTTGCGGGCCCCGGACTGGAGACTCTCGTTGCGGGCCCCGGACTGGAGACTCTCGTTGCGGGCCCCGGACTGGAGACTCTCGTTGCGGGCCCCGGACTGGAGACTCTCGTTGCGGGCCCCGGACTGGGGACCGTCGCTGGAGACTCCAACACTCCCAGCATGCACAGAGAGAGAGAGAGAGAGAGAGAGAGAGAGAGAGAGAGAGAGAGAGAGAGAGAGAGAGAGAGAGAGAGAGAGAGAGAGAGAGAGAGAGAGAGAGAGAGAGAGAGAGAGAGAGAATAAGGAAGGGACCTCTGAACTCATAGGATATATATTTAGCAGAAAGCTTATTATAGCATGTAAATGTAATTACCGTAGAGTGGGGACGAGCATTTACTGCATGGCACATTTACGGTTGTTTTTAATGAGAGGTGACATAAATGAAATGGGTGCAGTTTAGGTCCCTCCAGAATTGAATGTGGAATTACAGTAAGTGGTTCCCCATTGATGCCACATGTGAAGTACACATCTAGTTTAGTTGAATGTGTCTGCTAAATGACCAAAATGTAAATGTAATGTTAACATAACGTAAGTGAAGCCTATTCTGGCAGTTCTTTAGTAGTTGGAGATTATCATTAGCCCTCAATAAACTACTGTAAATTCGCTTCATTTAGTGACGTGTTTTTCTTCAACACCATCTCAACATACTGTAGCATAAGGTTTTCATCTATTCTTCTAAAGGTCTTAGTGACAAAATGTTATATTATTTTTACTCTGCAGGATGTAGGCCTGGATTAGTGGCTGTGTGTGTGGGCTACATTCCCAGGCTGTGTGTGTGTGTGTGTCTATTGCCGGGGCTGTTGCCTGATGCGGGGGTTGAGTGGCTAGCTCACAGAGCCCCAGGCTGAGATAAGATGAGCTGAGCGTGGTTGGGGGGGGAGTTTAGCACAGGTTGTCAGACAGAAAGAGAGAAAGACACAGGAAAAAGCTAGCTTCCAGCAATAACTATTCCACAAGCACTTCAATGCGCAGTCTGGACTCGCAGGTCGAAACCCCACACACACATGCATCACAGACTGACGCTTATCAGTTGTTATAATGCACACACACACGTATTAGTCACAGGTCTACATGCAGATAAATTGCTCATTTCTTGAGTGAGAGAGCTACGGAGCTATGCAATCCTTTCACTTCCTGCAGTCATCTGTTGTTAAGACTCAGAAAGGGAACTTCTCAGCTGAAGACATCCCTATTGAGACATCCCTAATGCACCACACATCCCTAATGCACTACGCATCCCTAATGCACTACACATCCCTAATGCACCACACATCCCTAATGCACCACACATCCCTAATGCACTACGCATCCCTAATGCACCACACATCCCTAATGCACCACACATCCCTAATGCACTACGCATCCCTAATGCACCACACATCCCTAATGCACCACACATCCCTAATGCACTACACATCCCTAATGCACCACGCATCCCTAATGCACCACACATCCCTAATGCACCACGCATCCCTAATGCACCACACATCCCTAATGCACCACGCATCCCTAATGCACCACACATCCCTAATGCACCACACATCCCTAATGCACCACACATCCCTAATGCACCACACATCCCTAATGCACCACACATCCCTAATGCACCACACATCCCTAATGCACCACGCATCCCTAATGCACCACACATCCCTAATGCACCACACATCCCTAATGCACCACACATCCCTAATGCACTACGCATCCCTAATGCACCACACATCCCTAATGCACCACACATCCCTAATGCACCACACATCCCTAATGCACCACGCATCCCTAATGCACCACACATCCCTAATGCACTACGCATCCCTAATGCACTACGCATCCCTAATGCACCACACATCCCTAATGCACCACACATCCCTAATGCACCACACATCCCTAATGCACCACACATCCCTAATGCACCACACATCCCTAATGCACTACGCATCCCTAATGCACCACATATCCCTAATGCACCACACATCCCTAATGCACTACACATCCCTAATGCACCACACATCCCTAATGCACCACACATCCCTAATGCACTACGCATCCCTAATGCACCACACATCCCTAATGCACTACGCATCCCTAATGCACCACACATCCCTAATGCACCACACATCCCTAAAGCACCACACATCCCTAATGCACCACACATCCCTAATGCACCACACATCCCTAATGCACCACACATCCCTAATGCACCACACTTCCCTAATGCACCACACATCCCTAATGCACCACACATCGCTAATTTAGTTTGTGTAGTCTACGTGTGCCTTTTAAAAAAAAATGTTTGTTTCTGTCCTTGAGCTGTTCTTGTCTAATGTTCTGTGTTATGTTATGTTTAAAGTTTTGTGTGGAGCTGCTGCTTTTGTAACAGCTAATGCGGATCCTAATAAAATACCAAAAGAAATACATAAAAATGCACTACACATCCCTAATGCACTCATATCACAGTGGGTCTGTTCAGTTCGTGACATGTCAAATAATTCTGTTTACAACACACAAGGATCAACACCGCCGGAAGTTGGTGCTACCTTAAATGGGGAGGACAAGCTCATGGTAATGGCTGGAGCAGAATAAGTGGTGTGGTATCAAATACATTAAACACATGGTTTCTGTCACGGCCGTCGTCTAGGTGGAAATGACCGGACCAAGGTGCAGCGTGGTGAGCGTACATTTTATTTTATTTAGAATGTCGCCAACAAAACAAGATACAAAGAAACGACCGTGAAGCTTACTAGGGCTATAGTGCCACTAACAAAGTTAACTACCCACAAACACCAAAGGAAAAAAGGCTGCCTAAGTATGATTCCCAATCAGAGACAACGATAGACAGCTGTCTATGATTGAGAACCATACCCGGCCAAAACATAGAAATACAAAACATAGAAATAAAGAAACTAGAATGCCCACCCTAGTCACACCCTGCCCTAACCAAAATAGAGAATTAAAGCCTCTATGGCCAGGACGTGACAGTACCCCCCCCAAAGGTGAGGACTCCGGCCACAAAACCTGACTATAGGGGAGGGTCCGGGTGGTCATCTATTCACGGCGGCTGCTCCGGTGGGGGACGTAGACCCCGCTCCACCCCTGGCTCCCCCTACTTTGGTAGCGCCTCGTCGCCGACCCCGGACTGGGGACCCTCGCTGCAGGCTCCGGACGGAGAACCCTCGCTGCAGGCTCCGGACGGGGAACCCTCGCTGCAGGCCCCGGACTGGGGACCCTCGTCGCAGGCCCCGGACTGGGGACCCTCGTCGCAGGCCCCGGACTGGGGACCCTCGTCGCAGGCCCCGGACTGGGGACCCTCGTCGCAGGCCCCAGACTGGGGACCGTCGCCGCAGGCCCCGGACTGGGGACCGTCGCCGGAGGCCCCAGATTGGGGACCTTCGCCGGAGGCTCCGGACTGGAGACCGTCATTGGAGGCTCTGTGCCATGGATCTTCACTGGAGGCTCTGTGCCCTGGATCATCACTGGAGGCTTCGTGCCATGGATCATCACTCGAGGCTTCGTGCCATGGATCATCACTGGAGGCTTCGGGCCTTGGATCATCACTGGAGGCTTCGGGCCTTGGATCATCACTGGAGGCTTCGTGCCATGGATCATCACAGGAGGCTTCGTGCAATGGATCATGACTGGAGGCTTCGTGCCATGGATCATCACTGGAGGCTTTGTGCCATGGATCATCACTGGAGGCTTCGTGCCATGGATCATCACTGGAGACTTCGTGCCATGGATCATCACTGGAGGCTTCGTTCGTGCAGCAGGCACAGGACTCACCGGGCTGGAGAGACACACTGGAGGCCGGGTGCGTGGGGCAGGAACCGGATACACTGGGTCGTTGAGGCGCACTGAAGGTCTCAAGCGTAGAGCTGGCACAACCCATCCTGGCTAGATGGTTACTGGGCTGTGACGCACTGGGCTGTGCAGGCGCACCGGAGACACAGTGCGCAGAGGCGGAGCAGGATATCCTGGGCCTTAGAGACGCACTGGCGGCCAGATGCGCTGAGCCGGCACCTTCCTTCCTGGCTGGATCCCCACTCTATCCCGGCCGATGCGGGGAGATGGAATGTAGCGCACCAGGCTGTGAACGCGCACTGGAGACACCGTGCGCTCCACCGCATTACACGGTGCCTGACCAGTACAACGCTACCTACGGTAAGCACGAGGAGTTGGCAGAAAAATTCTGGGGGGGCTGCCTCTTGTGGCTGCTTCGTTGCCGTGACTCCTGGTATCGTTGTCGTTCCTCCGTCACTACATCAGCCTGTTTCCATGGCAGGGTCTTTACCCCTGCCATATCCTCCTCCCCTGTTCAAGATGTTATCCATTCTCTCTTCTCCTGGGCCCAGGATCCCTGCTCCTCCTGGCCACGCTGCTTGGTCCTTTGGTGGTGGGTAGTTCTGTCACGGCCGTCGTCTTTGTGGAAATAACTGGACCAAGGTGCAGCGTGGTGAGCGTACATTTTATTTTATTCAGAATGTCGCCAACAAAACAAGATACAAAGAAACGACCGTGAAGCTTATTAGGGCTATATTGCCACTAACAAAGTCAACTACCCACAAACACCAAAGGAAAAAAGGCTGCCTAAGTATGATTCCCAATCAGAGACAACGATAGACAGCTGTCCCTGATTGAGAACCATACCCGGCCAAAACATAGAAATACAAAACATAGAAATAAAGAAACTAGAATGCCCACCCTAGTCACACCCTGGCCTAACCAAAATAGAGAATAAAAGCCTCTTTATGGACAGGGCATGACAGTTTCCATGTGTTTGATGCCATTCCATTTGCTCCGTTCCAGATATAATTATGAGCCGCCTCGTACTCTGTTCTAGATCATATGATATGCATATTATTATTACTATTGGATAGAAAACACTCTGAAGTTTCTAAAACTGTTTGAATTATATCTGTGAGTAAAACAGAACTCATTTGGCAGGCAAAGTTCCAAACAAGAAGTGAAAATTCTGAAATGGGTCTCTGTGACAGGCCTCGCTATTCAATTGCCTTGTATTTATGGATATGTATGCACTTCATACGCCTTCCACTAGATGTCAACAGGCAGTAGAATGTTGAATGAGGTGTCTAGCCTGATGTGGGACCAAATAAGAGCTTTTGGAGTGACAGGTCATCCATATTGGCAGTATTTTGCTGCGCACCTGGGAGCACCTGTAAGGGCTGTCGTTCTCCTCTTCCTCGGACGAGGAGAGGAGAGAAGGATCATCAGACCAAAATGCAGCATTCGGGAAATAAGCCATCTTTTATTTAAACACGACGATGGCAACACGAAAAACAAAACACTTTCAAAATTACAAAACAAGAAAACGACGTAGACGAAAAAACCTGAACATGAACTTACTAAACTAAAACGTAAAACTCACGGACAGGAACAGACTACATCGAAACGAAACGAACAACCGAACAGTCCCGTATGGTGCAAGACATAACACAGATACGGAAGACAATCACCCACAAACAAACAGTGAGAACACCCTACCTAAATATGACTCTTAATTAGAGGAAAACGCAAAACACCTGCCTCTAATTAAGAGCCATACCAGGCAACCAAAACCAACATAGAAACAGAAAACATAGACTGCCCACCCAAAACACACGCCCTGACCATAAACACATACAAAACAACATAAAACAGGTCAGGAACGTTACAGAACCCCCCCCCTCAAGGTGCGAACGCCGGGCGCACCAGCACAAAGTCCAGGGGAGGGTCTGGGTGGGCAGTTGACCACGGTGGTGGCTCAGGCTCTGGACGCTGTCCCCACACCACCATAGTCACTCCCCGCTTCTGTCTTCCCCTCCCAATGACCACCCTAAAACTAACATCCCCTAAATGAATGGCCAGCACCGGGACAAGGGGCAGCACCGGCACAAGGGGCAGCACCGGGACAAGGGGCAGCACCGGGACAAGGGGCAGCACCGGGACAAGGGGCAGCACCGGGACAAGGGGCAGCACCGGGATAAAGACCAGCACCGGGACAAGGGGCAGCACCGGGACAAGGGGCAGCACCGGGACAAGGGGCAGCACCGGGACAAGGGGCAGCACCGGGACAAGGGGCAGCACCGGGACAAGGGGCAGCACCGGGACAAGGGGCAGGTCCCGGCTGATATACTCAGATCCTGACTGAACGGCTCTCGACGCTCATGGCTGGCTGACGGCTCTCGACGCTCATGGCTGGCTGACGGCTCTCGACGCTCATGGCAGGCTGACGGCTCTCGACGCTCATGGCAGGCTGACGGCTCTCGACGCTCATGGCAGGCTGACGGCTCTCGACGCTCATGGCAGGCTGACGGCTCTCGACGCTCATGGCAGGCTGACGGCTCTCGACGCTCATGGCTCTCTGACGGCTCTGGCTGCTCATGGCTCGCTGGCGGCTCTGGCAGATCCTGTCTGGTTGGCGGCTCTGGCAGATCCTGTCTGGTTGGCGGCTCTGGCAGATCCTGTCTGGCTGGCGGCTCTGGCAGATCCTGTCTGGCTGGCGGCTCTGGCAGATCCTGTCTGGCTGGCGGCTCTGGCAGATCCTGTCTGGTTGGCGGCTCTGGCAGATCCTGTCTGGCGGGCGGCGCTAGCGCCTCCTGTCTGGCGTGCGGCTCTAGCGGCTCCTGTCTGGCAGACGGCTCTGTAGGCTCATGGCAGACGGGCGGCTTAGCAGGCTCATGGCAGACGGGCGGCTTTGCAGGCTCATTGCAGACGGATGGCTCAGACGGCGCTGGGGAGACGGATGGCTCAGATGGCGCTGGGGAGACGGATGGCTCAGATGGCGCTGGTGAGACGGATGGCTCTGGCCGGATACGGCGCACTGTAGACCTGGTGCGTGGTGCCGGAACTGGAGGCACCGGGCTAAGGATAAGCACCTTCCTACTAGTGCGGGGAGCAGGGACAGGGCACACTGTACTCTCAAAGCCCACTCTATAACTGATGCAAGGTACCGGCACTGGTGACACCGGGCTGAGGACAAGCACATCAGGATTAGTAGGGGGAGAAGATACAGTGTGTACAGGGCTCTGGAGACGCACAGGAGGCTTAGTGCGTGGTGCCGGAACTGGAGGCACCGAACTGGATACACGCACTACAGAGAGAGTGCGTGGAGGAGGAACAGGGCTCAGGAGACGCACTGGTAGCCTAGTGCGTAGTGTAGACACTGTAGGTACTAGGCTGGGGCGGGGAGGTGGCGCCGGAAATACCGGACCGTGGAGGCGTACTGGCACTCTTGAGCATTGAGCCTGCCCAACCTTACCTGGTTGAATGCTCCCGGTCACCCGACCAGTGCGGGGAGGTGGAATAACCCGCACCGGCCTATGTAGGCGAACCGGGGAAACCATGCGTAAGGCAGGTGCCATGTATGCCGGCCCGAGGAGACGCACTGGAGACCAGACGCGTTGAGCCGGCCTTATGACACCTGGCTCAATACCCAATCTAGCCCTGCCAGTGCGGGGAGGTGGAATAACCCGCACTGGCCTATGCTCTCGTACAGGAGACACCGTGCGCTCTACTGCGTAACACGGCGCCTGCCCGTACTCCTGCTCTCCACGGTAAGCCTGGGAAGTGGGCGCAGGTCTCCTACCTGCCCTTGGCCCACTACCTCTTAGCCCCCCCCCAAGAAATTTTTGGGTGTTACTTACGGGCTTTTTGGGCTTCCGTGCCAGACGCGTTCCCTCATAACTCCGGTTCCTCTCTCCGGTAGCCTCTGCTCTCCTCAGTGCCTCCAGCTGTTCCCATGGGAGGCGATCCCTACCAGCCAGGATCTCCTCCCATGTGTAGCAACCTTTCCCGTCCAATATATCGTCCCAAGTCCAGGAGTCCTTGTTGCTCTGTCGAGCTTTCCCTTGCCGCTTGGTCCTAGCGTGGTGGGTGATTCTGTAAGGGCTGTCGTTCTCCTCTTCCTCGGACGAGGAGAGGAGAGAAGGATCATCAGACCAAAATGCAACATTCGGGAAATAAGCCATCTTTTATTTAAACACGACGATGGCAACACGAAAAACAAAACACTTTCAAAATTACAAAACAAGAAAACGACGTAGACGAAAAAACCTGAACATGAACTTACTAAACTAAAACGTAAAACTCACGGACAGGAACAGACTACATCGAAACGAAACGAACAACCGAACAGTCCCGTATGGTGCAAGACATAACACAGATACGGAAGACAATCCCCCACAAACAAACAGTGAGAACACCCTACCTAAATATGACTCTTAATTAGAGGAAAACGCAAAACACCTGCCTCTAATTAAGAGCCATACCAGGCAACCAAAACCAACATAGAAACAGAAAACATAGACTGCCCACCCAAAACACACGCCCTGACCATAAACACATACAAAACAACATAAAACAGGTCAGGAACGTTACAGCACCATATCATTTTCTGCAATGCGTTAGGTAGACACGAAGAAATGCTCCGTCTGGGACGTTATTGGATACATATGAGAAAAACATCCTAAAGATGGATTTTCAACTGAGTTTGACCAGTTTATTCAACATTTATTATGACTTTTGGAATTTTTCGTTCCATGCGCCAAACTTTCATGGGCACGTGAGCACCAGTTTGCTAGCTAAAGTTGCTAATTCGACAGAAGAAATGGACGTTCTAAAACAAAACAACGATTTATTGTGGAACTAGGAATCCTGGCACTGCATTCGGATGAAAGTTCATCCAAGGTAAGAGAATATTTATGATGTTATTTCGTATTTTTGTTGAATACGTTGACTCCAACATGGCGGATAATGGCTGAGCGCTGTCTCAGATTATTGCATGCTGTGCTTTTTACTAAAGTTATTTTTTTAAATCTAACACAGCGGTTGCATTAAGAACCAGTGTATCTTTAATTATATATCAAACATGTATTTTTCAGCAAAGTTTATGATGAGTTTTTCTGTTAGATTACGTGACGGTCAGGGAGATGTTGAAAATGTCAGTGAAGATACTTGCCAGTTGATCCATGCATGCTTTGTGTACACGTTTTGGTAATCTGTCTGGCTCCGCGGCTTTGTGAATGTTGACCTGTTTAACCTGTTGAGGCTGGGGGCGCTGTTGTCACTATTTATGGTAATCGTGTAATTTTTGAAACGGCTTCCTACAAAATTCTTGATATTACAATATGCATATTATTATTATTATTGGATAGAAAACAGTCTATAGTTTCTATAGGAGTTGAAATTTTGTCTCTAAGTGGAACAGAACCCATTCTACAGCAATTTCCCTGACATGGAGTCAGATTTCAGAAATGTTGGCCCCTGATCTGGAGTCAGTTAAAAGGCCACAGTTATTGCTATGAGTATACGGACACTGCTTACGTCTTCCCCTGGATGCCTTTACGTGATGACGATTTGAATGGGGTCGATTGCGCGTTCACAGGCACTATAAATTAAAAAACCCTGTAGCTAGTCACTCTTTTGGAGCTGCGTCATGCGCCTGGAGGACACCGACCCGCACCTGTTCCAAGCATTAGTGTTGGGAGTAATCTTTCTCCGGTCATGTTAAGACTCGTTATAGGAGTTAAAAACATCATAAGGTAGTTAATTTAAAGCGTTTTATAGCAATTTATATCCGTTTAGTGCGATTTTGGGACATTTATTTCTGAAACGCTGTGAATCGCTGGGCACGCTTCCAGTTCATGCAGAACGCAGTTGGGATTTCCACATGGCAAGAGGACAGCTTTCCACCAAAAGACGATTAGACCCAAGAAAGGATCCTTTGCCCAAGATACTGATGGAAGAACAGCTCAAAGTAGGAAATTTTTATTATGATAAATCGTGTTTCTGTCGAAAAATGTTAGTGGCTTAGGACGCCATGTTTTTTGACGTAGCTTCGCTTGGCGCAAACTGTATTGAAAAGTAAGGATAATTTAAAAAATGTAATTCCGCGATTGTATTAAGAATTAAATTGTCTATCAATCGCTGTCCACCCTATATTTTTTAGTCACGTTTATGAGTATTTATGTATACGAGTAGATCACTGTCTAATATGGCGCACGGACATTTTCTCACCAGCTGGGCTACTTTCCCCATTGTCTAACCATGATTTTGGTGGCTAAATATGCACATTTTCGAACAAACTGTATATGCATGTTGTAATGTGATGTTACAGGGGTGTCATCTGAAGAATTCTGAGAAGGTTAGTGAAAAAAATAATATATTTTGGCGATGTTTACGTTATCGCTCACTTTGGCTAGAATTAATGCTGGGGTAATGTTTGCACATGTGCTATGCTAATATAACGATTTATTGTGTTTTCGCTGTAAGACACTTAGAAAATCTGAAATATTGTCTGTATTCACAGGATCTGTGTCTTTCGATTAGTGTATGCTGTGTATTTTTACGAAATGTTTGATGATTAGTAAGTAGGTAAACACGTTGCTCTATGTAGTTATTCTAGTCCATTTGTGACGGTGGGTGCAATTGTAACCTATGCCATCTACCTGAAATATGCAAATTTTTCTAACAAAACCTATCCCATACCATAAATATGTTATCAGACTGTCATCTGATGAGTTTTTTTCTTGGTTAGGGGCTATAAATATCTTAGTTTAGCCGAATTAGTGATAGCTACTGTTGTTGGTGGACAAAGAAAAATGGTGGATTATGCTAATGTGTTTTTAGCTAATAGATTTACATCTTTACATATTGTGTCTTCCCTGTAAAACATTTAAAAAATCGGACATGTTGGCTGGATTCACAAGATCTGTGTCTTTCATTAGCTGTATTGGACTTTAATGTGTGAAAGTTAAATATTTAAAAAATATATTTTTTTTGAATTTCGCGGCTCTGCCTTTTCAGTGGGGGTGGGGGGGGAGTGCCGCTAGCGGCACGCTCCTCCTAGACAGGTTAAAGTTCTTGCTAACATCGGCTACCATGAGCGTTATCACACAGTCATCCAGAACACCTGGTGCTCTCATGCATGCATCAGTGTTGCTTGCCTCTTCAAGCCATGCCACAGCCGACGAGCGCCAGAGCCGTGGAGTAGGATTCAATCTAAATCCTGTGTTGATGCTTTGCTTGTTTGTTGGTTCATCTGAGGGCATTGCAGGATTTCTTATAAGTGTCCGGATTAGTGTCCCGCTCCTTGAAAACGGCATTTCTAGTCTTTAGCTCAATGTGGATGTTGCCTGTAATCCATGGCTTCTGGTTGGATTATGTACAGTTGAAGTCGGAAGTTTAAACTCATTTTTCAACCGCTCTACAAATTTCTTGATAACAAACTATAGTTTTGGCAAGTCGGTTAGAACATCTACTTTGTGCATGACACAAGTAATTTTTCCAACAATTGTTTACAGACAGATATTTCACTTATAACTCACAGTGTCACAATTCCAGTAGGTTAGAAGTTTACATACACTAAGTTGACTGTGCCTTTATACAGCTTGGAAAATTACAGAACATAATGTCACGGCTTTAGAAGCTTCTGATAGGCTAATTGACACAATTTGAGTCAATTTGAGGTGTACCTGTGGATGTATTTCAAGGCCATACCTTCAAACTCAGTGCATCCTTGCTTGACGTCATGGGAAAATCAAAAGAAATCAGCCAAAACTGAGAAAGAAAATTATGGACCTCCACAAGTCTGGTTCATCCTTGGGAGCAATTTCAAACGCCTGAAGGTACCGCGTTCATCTGTACAAACAGTAGTATGCAAGTATAAACACCATAGGACCACACAGCCGTCATACCGCTCAGGAAGGAGACGCGTTCCGTCTCCTAGAGATAATCGTACGTTGGTGCGAAAAGTGCAAATCAATCCCAGAACAACAGCAAAGGACCTCGTGAAGATGCTGGAGGAAACAGGTACAAACGTATCTATCGACAGTAAAACAAGTCCTATATCAACATAACCTGAAAGGCCGCTCAGCAAGGAAGAAGCCACTGCTCCAAAACCGCCATAAAAAAGCCAGGCTACGGTTTGCAACTGCACATGGGGACAAAGATCGTACTTTTTGTGGAAATGTCCTCTGGTCTGATGAAACCAAAATAGAACTGGTTGGCCACATTGTTATGTTTGGAAAAGAAGGGGGACGCTTGCAAGACGAAGAACACCATCCCAACCGTGAAGCACGGGGGTGGCAGCATCATGTTGTGGGGGTGCTGTGCTGCAGGAGGGACTGGTGCACTTCACAAAATAGATGGCATCATGAGGGTGGAAAATGATGTGGATATATTGAAGTAACATCTCAAGACATCAGTCAGGAAAGTAAAGCTTGGTCCAAATGGGTTTCCAAATGCACAATGACCCCAAGCATACTTCCGAAGTAGTGGGTAAATGGCTTAAGGACAACAAACTCAAGGTATTGGTCACCACAAAGCCCTGACGTCAATCCTATAGAAGATTTGTGGGCAGAACTGAAAAAGCGTGTGTGAGCAAGGAGGCCTACAAACCTTACTCAGTTACACCAGCTCTGTCAGGAGGCATGGGCCAAAATTCACACAACTTATTATGGGAAGCTTGTGGAAGGCTACCTGAAACGTTTGACCCAAGTTAAACAATTTAAAGGCAATGCTACCAAATACTAATTGAGTGTATGTAAACTTCTGACCCACTGGGAATGTGATGAAAGAAATAAAAACTGAAATAAATCATTCTCTCTATATTTCATTTCTACATTCTGACATTTCACATTCTTAAAATAAAGTGGTGATCCCAACTGACCTAAGACAGGGAATTCTTAGTAGGATTAAATGTCAGGAATCGTGAAAAATTGAGTTTAAATGTATTTGGCTGAGGTGTATGTAAACTTCCGACTTCAACTCTACATCAGAGATATATGTTCTTTAATTTATATACAGTACATTGATATAAACAACTTCACTCAAAACTCTTTCAATCCATATAATTGTACACCAATTGTATTATACTGTATTTGTATCCGTTTGTAATTGCGGATTAAACAAACAACAATCATTGATCATAAAGAATCATTTAAAATTGAATTAAAGTGCCGTTACTTTATCTGGGTAGCGATTCAAGAACAACACACGCACACGCACACACACACATTTAAAATTGGTGATAAAAAACTGCTTTGAATGTTTCATATGTTGTTTTGAGGCTTACTGCTCCGTTACTACAGTGATGAATTAGCTACCTTGGTGTCAAGATGGAAACACAATCATAAAACAAGCACATTTCTCACATGTCGAAATGGGATACAATAATTGGATGCACACAATTTAATCTTCACACAGTGAATCCGCAAACACGTAGTAGTCGATTATGGTATGCAATCATACTTTTCTGAAATAGTATTTGCATATCACCTCTAGAATGGCTGTATAGGTTCTGAGAAATAATTTAGTATTTATGCTATGCACAGGCGTACAGGATTGGTGACATTGTTATCTAAGGCATTGCAGCTTAGATTGAGAGATCACACATTCTGTCTATTCAGTTTTATTGATTTTGGTCATAGAAAATATATTGATGTTTCAAATCCTAGTTACGCTCAATAATAAAAAAAGTATTGGCATAGTGTTGGTGATAACCCTACTGTTATCGTACATATGAACACATGTTGAAAACCTAAAAAAAAATGTACCTTATGGAAATATAGATTCCGGCATTTCTGAGAACTGTCATTTTCAAACAACCTGTTTAAACTACTTTGGGCTGCAAGCCCGAAGCCGGGCACAATATGACAACAGCCACTTCAAGTCCAGGGCGCGAAATTCAAAATATATTTTTTTGAAATATTTAACTTTCACACATTAAACCTCTACAGAGTACCTAACCCGGATCCGGGAGCACCCCCCACCTCCCCCACACTGATTAGCATCGCTAGCATAGCGTCACAATTAAATAGTAGCATCTAAATATCATTAAATCACAAGTCCGAGATACCCAATGAAAGACACAGATCTTGTGAAAAAAACCACCATTTCAGATTTTTTAAATGTTTTACAGGGAAGACAAAATATGTAAATCTATTAGCTAAACACGTTAGCAAAAGACACCATTTTCTTACTCCAACAGTTTCTTACTCCATCAGGTGCTATCACCAATTCGGCTAAACTAAGATATTGATAGCCACAAACCAACAAACAAATTCATAAGATGACAGTCTGATAACATATTTATGGTATAGCATAGTTTTTTTTTTTTAAATGTGCATTTTTCAGGTATAAATCACAGTTCTACATTGCAGCTGCAATCTGATATAGTGCTGATGCAGCTAGAACAATTACAGAGACCAACGTTATATAACTAATTACTTGTCTTAAAACATTTCAGAAAAAATACACAGCGTACAGACATTGAAAGCCCAACATCTGGTGAATCCAAACAATATTTCAGATTTTTTAAATGTTTTATAGCGAAAACAAAATGTAGCGCTAAATTAGCATAACCAGGCCAGCCAGAACCAGCTGGACGCGCCCGACCAGTTCACATGCACGACAGATATATGAAATAACATCGTAAATTGGGTCTTACTATTGCTGGTCTTTCATCAGAATGTTGATCAAGGTGTCCTTAGTCCTGATGAGTCGTTCAATCCATTCACAATGGCAACTTCCCCTCTTCATTTAGCCTGGGTACTGGTCGACTGGCACGGTCCCTGTCCAAAGTTAAAAAACTCAAAGAACGGAACACGGCAAAACTCCCGAAAAAATTCTAATAATCTGATTAAACTATATTGAAAAAACATACATTACGGTGATATGGTCACATGTATCAAACAAACTTCGAGACGGAGATAGTTTTCATCCGTAACGTCAGCATAACAAAAGACAATGGCACCTCTGAAAACGCGCATCTCAGAAACCGGAAGTTGTCGGTCACGCTAAAGAAATAGGTCTTATTTCACGTCAGTACAAGATAAACAAAAAATTTCTCCTCTGACGTCTTCCAGACACCCAGAGGAAGAAGAAGGAAGTGTGTTTCGGGTCATAGGTGGCGTGACCATATATAGGCAGAGCGTTGAAGCGAGCATACACATCTTGCAATCTTCTTCTGGCTCAGGGAAAGTGCTGTCAAATGACCTGTGTTTCACTCAGAGACGAAATTGAAACGGATTTAGAAACCATAGCTTGTTTTCTATCCACTGGTATATGGTTATATGCATATAGTAACAGCAATAATTGAATAAGAGGCAGTTTAATCTGTAATTATGCTAATGCGAAACAGCACCCCCTGTATTCTCAAGAAGTTAACAAGTCCAATACAGCATATAAAAGATAAACATCTTGTGAATCCAGCCAACATGTCCGATTTTTTTAATGTTTTACAGCGAAAACACCACATATATTTATGTTAGCTCACCACCAAATACAAAAAAGGACAGACATTTTTCACAGCACAGGTAGCATGCACAAAACCAACCTAACTAACCAAGAACCAACCAAACTAACCAAGAAACAACTTCATCAGATGACAGTCTTATAACATGTTATTCAATAAATCTATGTTTTGTTCGAAAAATGTGCATATTTGAGCTATAAATCAGTTTTACATTGCAGCTACCATCACAGCTACTGTCAGAAATAGCACCGAAGCAGTCCAGAGTAATTACAGACACCAACGTCAAATACCTAAATACTCATCATAAAACATTTCTGAAAAATACATGGTGTACAGCAAATGAAAGACAGGCATCTTGTGATTCCAGCCAATATTTCCGATTTCTTAAGTGTTTTACAGCGAAAACACAATATAGCATTATATTAGCTTACCACAATAGCCAGAAACACAAGCCATTTACCAGCAGCAAAAGTTAGCGATTGTAACAAACCAGCAAAAGATATATAATAATATAATATCTCTAAAATGTGCATATTTAGAGCTGAAATCAGTGGTTATACATTGTGCTAACGTAGCATCTTTTTCCCAGAATGTGCGGATATTTTTACGACACTCAACTGTTCTGACCAAATAACTATACATAAACGTTACAAAAAAATACATGTTGTATAGGAAATGATAGATACACTAGTTCTTAATGCAATCGCCGTGTTAGAATTCTAAAAATAACTTCATTACGACATCCAGCTTAGTTATAGCGAGAGAGTGCCCAAAATATGGGCGCAAACTACTAGTACAACATGTTCGACAGATATATGAAATAGCATCATAAAATGGGTCCTACTTTTGATGATCTTCAATCAGAATGTTGTACAAGGGGTCCTTTGTCCAGAACAATCGTTCTTTGGATTTAGAATGTCCTCTTCTCCAGTCAATTAGCACGGAAAGCTAGCAAAGTGGCGCGAAGCTCTCCTTCCTGAACATACGCAGACAAAGCAACACGCCTAACGTCCCGAAAAAAATTCAATAATCTAATAAGACTATATTGAAAAAACATACTTTACGATGATATTGTCACATGTATCAAATAAAATCAAAGCCGGAGATATTAGTCGTCTATAACGACAGATTTTCAGAAGGCAATACCAGGTCCCTTCTCCCGCGCTCCAGAAAACAGGAAACTGGTGACACGTCATACCAAGAGCTTTTATTCGACCCCAGATCAAGTTATACACTCAATTTCTTCTCTCACTGCCTGTCGACATCTAGTGGAAGACGTATGAAGTGCATGCAGACTAATAAATATCAAGGACATTTATAGGCAGGCCCTAGAACAGAGCATCGATTTCAGATTTTCCACTTCCTGTCAGGAAGTTTGCTGCAAAATGAGTTCTGTTTTACTCACAGATATAATTCAAACGGTTTTAGAAACTAGAGAGTGTTTTCTATCCAATAGTAATAATAATATGCATATTGTACGAGCAAGAATTGAGTACGAGGCCGTTTGAAATGGGCACCTTTTATCCAGGCTACTCAATACTGCCCCTGCAGCCCAAAGAGGTTAAAGGTTACTGTAGACCATGGTTGTTTTTCCCACGCTACAGACGGCTATATCGGTCCGCTAATACAGGACTAGTAAGGGCCCAGTGCACTACTTTTGTGAAAAATTATAATTCAAATTAATTTATAATGAATTTTTGATATATAGTTTGGACACACCAACTCATTCCAAGGTTTTTATTTTATTTTTTAAATATACCCCCCCCCCCCCCCTCCCCCCTTGTCACAACAGAACTGATTGACTAAAATGCATTAAGAAGGAAAGAAAATCAACAAAGGAACTTTTAACCCTTCTGTAGTTATTCTGTATACACCCCTTGTCCCAAGGGTCAAAAATGACCCGCCTTCACTAAACCCCTAAAATAAAGCAGCTTAAACTTCTTATGCCTGGGGGCAGTATTGAGTAGCTTGGATGAATAAGGTGCCCAGAGTAAACTGCCTGCTATTCAGGCCCAGAAGCCAATATATGCATATTATTAGTATATTAGGTTAGAAAACACTCAGAAGTTTCTAAAACTGTTTGAATGATGTCTGTGAGTATAACATAACTCATATGGCAGGCAAAAACCTGAGAAAAAATCCAACCAGGAAGTGGGAAATCTGAGGTTGGTCGTTTTTCAAAAACATTGAAACATTATTGAAGATTTATGTTTAAAAACATCCTAATGATTGATTCTATACATCGTTTGACATGTTTCTACGAACTGTAATGGAACTTTTTGACTTTTCGTCTGGCCTGCGCATCGTGAATTTGGATTTGTGAACTAAACGCGGACACAAAAAGGAGGTATTTGGACATAAATTATGGACTTTATCAAACAAAGCAAACATTTATTGTGGAACTGGGATTCTTGGGAGTACATTCTGATGAAGATCATCAAAGGTAAGTTAATATTTATAATGCTATTTCTGACTTCTGTTGACTCCACAACATGGCGGGTATCTGTATGGCTTGCTTTGGTCTCTGAGCGCTGGACTCAGATTATTGCATGGTGTACTTTTTCCGTAAAGCTTTTTGAAATCTGACACAGCTGTTGCATTAAGGAGAAGCTTATCTATAATTCCATGCATAACACTTGTATCTTTTATTAATGTTTATTATGAGTATTTCTGTAAATTGATGTGACTCTCTGCAAAATCACAGAATGTTTTGGAAGCAAAACATTACTGAACAAAACGTGCCAATGTAAACTGAGATTTTTGGATATAAATATGAACTTTATCGAACAAAACATACATGTATTGTGTAAAATGAAGTCCTATGAGTGTCATCTGATGAAGATCATCAAAGGTTAGTGATGAATTTTATCTCTATTTCTGCTTTTTGTGACTCCTCTGTTTGGCTGGAAAAATGGCTGTGTTTTTCTGTGGCTAGGTGCTGACCTAACATAATCGCATGGTATGCTTTCGTCGGAAAGCATTTTTGAAATCGGACACTGTGGTGGGATTAACAACAGGTTTATCTTGTTATGGATAGGGGGCAGCATTTTCACGTTTGGATGAAAAGTGTGCCCAGAGTAAACTACCTGCTACACAGTCCCAGATGCCAATATATGCATATTATTAGTAGATTAGGATAGAAAACACTCTGAAGTTTCTAAAACTGTTTGAATGATGTCTGTGAGTATAACAGAACTCATATGGCAGGCAAAAAGTTGAGAAAAAATCCAAACAGAAAGTGGGAAATCTGAGGTTGGTCGTTTTTCAACTCATTCCCTATTGAAGATACAGTGGGATATGGGTCATGTTGCACTTCCTAAGGCTTCCACTAGATGTCAACAGTCTTTAGAACCTTGTTTGATGCTTCTGCTGTGAACAGCTTTCACAAGCGCTGCAGAGGCTGCTGTGCGGGGGAGGCACTCCCTTCTTTGAATGTTTTGGGGTTACAAGTGCCTTCCCAGCAAGACGCTCCTCTTGTTCCGCTTATCAGGCATCCAGGTAGGGTTGCATCAATGATGTTACAGCACTACATAATACAATTAACAGTGAAAATCACTTACATTACAGATATGATATTTTTTTTTTACCTCTGAATGGAACCATTTGCTCATCCACTGTTACTTCAGGCCCAGGGTTGTAGAGGTATGGCAGACATTCCACCCATTTCTCCCAGACCTCTCTTATGGCTGCCAGTTTGTCTCTCACACGTCTTGCAGGTCTTGACTCACGGTTATCAAATAGCAGCATTCTTGAGAAAGTGTGAAAGACTTTCAGTGGCATCGTGGCGCAGAAAATCGCCCATCCACTCTCTGAATCCCAGAGACTACATGTAGCCTTGCCTCGGGACCTATACACACCCGGTAAGATTAGCAGCCCTATGTAGGCACGCAGGTCAATCTCATCCATCCTTTTCCAGTTGTCTTCGTATTTATGGAAACCCTCCAAATTTGTCATCTCCAGGATGATGTTTTTGATGTGATGAACATGTAGAATGTTGAGGCGATGTCCTGGGCATGGGCAACTGCATGTCTTGTTGGCCCTGGGCTCATTCTTATGACATTTTGTGCTGCCACCCTGTCCTGGTTGTCATATGGTGACAAGGACCATGTTATTTTGCTGTTCTTTGACAAAAATGTCTCTCTTTCAGCTTGGGGGATTTCTTCTTCATCTGTAGATGATGCATTGTGCTCTGGGTTGTATTCTTCCCCAGCTTCTTCTTCAGATACCTCCTCCTCTTCTAAATCATTGTTCTCTTGTTCCTCCTGGACATCTGAAAAAACATGAACTACGACCTGCACTCATGGCTTCAGCAAAGAGAGTACTGGGGGTACTGTCATCTGCAGCACCTTTATAGCCTGACTGCATTCCCCATTAGGTAACAATGCTTTCAAGAAATGTTTATTTTGTCTGAAATGTTGTTTATTTTGTCTGTGAACTTGAGTCATGTGTGGGGTCGTGGAGGGGTCGTGGAGGGGAGATGCTGCACATGCACAAGAAAGTTTTTGTTTTGTCTGAGTTCAATCAGTAGCACACAATCTCAATTTCTCATTGTGTGTGTGTGTGTGTGTGTGTGTGTGTGTGTGTGTGTGTGTGTGTGTGTGTGTGTGTGGTTTTTGTGGTGTGTAAATAATTTCATAGCTGCCGGGTCAAAAAAATGACCCTAAGACAATCTTTGTACCCTGGTGGTGTACAGCTTTCATGGAAATATGAACAAATGTTTCACTTTTTCTAACTCTAGGACAAGTCATCAAATTTGAAGTTGAAAAAATATCATTTAGGGCTTTTTCTCTGCTGTTAACTTCTCTGGGATAGTTGGGACGCTAGCGTCCCAACTGACAAGCACCCCCACCCCCCCCCCCTCACTGATTAGCATCGCGTCACAATGAAAAAGGAAAATCTAAATATCATTAAATCACAAGTCCAAGACACCAAATGAAAGATACAGATCTTGTGAATAAAGCCACCATTTCAGATTTTCACATTTCACATTTTAAAATGTTTTACAGGGAAGACAAAATATGTAAATCTATTAGCTAACCACGTTAGCAAAAGACACCATTTTTCTTTGTCCACCATTTTTTCTCTCCACCAGTAGCTATCCCCAATTCGGCCAAAGAAAGATATTGATAGCCACTAACCAAGAAAAAACCTCATCAGATGACAGTCTGATAACATATTTATTGTATAGGATAGGTTTTGTTAGAAAAATGTGCATATTTCAGGTAGAAATCATAGTTTACAATTGCACCCACCATCACAACTCGACTAGAATAAATACAGAGAGTAACGAGTATTACCTAATTACTAATCATAAAACATTTCTTAAAAATACACAGCTCACTGCAATGGAAAGACACAGATCTTGTGAATTCAGACAATATTTCAGATGTTCTAAGTGTTTTACAGCGAAAACACAATAAATCGTTATATTAGCATACCACATATGCAAACGTTACCCGAGCATTGATTCAAGCCAAAGAGAGCGATATCGTTATCATCGCCAAAATATATTAATTTTTTCACTAACCTTCTCAGAATTCTTCCGATGACACTCCTGTAACATCATATTACAACATACATATAGAGTTTGTTCGAAAATGTGCATATTTAGCCACAAAAAAACGTGGTTATACAATGAGAATAGTAGCCAACCTGGGCTGAAAATGTCGGGCGCCATTTTGGACAGTGACCTAGCGTAACTTGGAAGGAGGCCAGTCCGACGACCACTCTGCGTCGAGCGCACTGTTGAAAAGGACATTCTTTCCTCTCCAGGGTCTATTTATAGAGCCCGGATTGCGCAATCCACTCCATTCAAAATCTCCCCGCTTACTGACATCTAGAGGAAGGCGTAGGCAGTGTTTGTAGCATCATAGCATTCACAGGGACTTATGAACTGACCTGGGAGCAGGGGCAAAGATTTCTGAAATCTCACTCCCTGGCAGGAAAAGTGCTGTAGAATGAGTTCTGTTTCACTCAGAGACATAATTCCAACGGTTATAGAAACTAGAGAGTGTTTTCTATCCAATATTAACAATAATATGCATATTGTACGAGCAAGAATTGAGTACTAGGCAGTTTAATTTGGAGACCAATTTTCCCTAAGTCGAAACAGCACCCCCTATATCCCAGAGAGGTTAAACATAGTGGCGGGTCATTTTTTTTACCCCTAAGACAACACAAGGGTTAAGAAGGCACACCTGTTTATTGAAACGCATTCCAGGTGCATTCCTCATGAAGCTGGTTGAGAGAATACCAAGAGTGTGCACAGCTGTCATCAAGGCAAAGGGTGGCTACTTTGAAGAATCTTAAATATAAAATATACATTTGGATTTGTTTACCACTTTTTTGGTTACTACATGATTCCATATGTGTTATTTTATAGTTTTGATGTCTTCACTATTATTCTACAATGTGGAAAATTGTAATTAATAAAGAAACTTTTGAATGAGTAGGTGTTTTAAAACTTTTGACCGGTAGTGTATATGTAACAGAAATACTGCGTGGTGGGTGTCATTGGGATGTGATTTCAGTCAGCGAGAGCCTTGTCATTTGGTCTTGCTCACCTCTCTCTGAAAGCTGTCGCTTTTCTTCCTTTTTGGACCCACTAATCATGAACAGGACAAGTGTAGAAGAGGGGGTGACAGGATGTGAGTGTGTGTGTGTGTGTGTGTGTGTGCAAGTGTAACAGAGGGACTACACGGAACCTGAGCCAGCATTACTTTAGAAAAACGTCCATAAAACAGAAGAAGAGATGCCTTTCACAGATGTGACAATATGGACAAAATGGATGTAGATTGGAATTGTTGGTAGCCACTGTGACTACTCTGTCACACCCAGCATAGCCCTGATCTACTGCAGGGACAGTGAAGTGACACTGTGTGTGTAGCAAAGGGTGTGTGTGTGTTTTGTGGCAGGGGCCGCGAAGTGACACTCGGGGTACACTATTCAGCAGACCAAACACGCAGACTAAGGCCAAAATGCTTCATGCTTCTGCATGCTATTGTTTTCCTGCTTGAATGCATATTATAAGGACGTAATGGGCAGGTAAGGAAACAACATATGCCATATGAGACCAGAAGAATAACATTAGTTAATACACTGCTCAAAAAAATAAAGGGAACACTTAAACAACACAATGTAACTCCAAGTCAATCACACTTCTGTGAAATCAAACTGTCCACTTAGGAAGCAACACTGATTGACAATACATTTCACATGCTGTTGTGCAAATAGAATAGACAAAAGGTGGAAATTATAGGCAATTAGCAAGACACCCCCCAAAACAGGAGTGATTCTGCAGGTGGTGACCACAGACCACTTCTCAGTTCCTATGCTTCCTGGCTGATGTTTTGGTCACTTTTGAATGCTGGCGGTGCTCTCACTCTAGTGGTAGCATGAGACGGAGTCTACAACCCACACAGTGGCCTGCTGGAGGTCATTTTGCAGGGCTCTGGCAGTGCACCTCCTTGCACTAAGGCAGAGGTACCGGTCCTGCTGCTGGGTTGTTGCCCTCCTACGGCCTCCTCCACGTCTCCTGATGTACTGGCCTGTCTCCTGGTAGCGCCTGCATGCTCTGGACACTACGCTGACAGACACAGCAAACCTTTTTGCCACAGTTCGCATTGATGTGCCATCCTGGATGAACTGCACTACCTGAGCCACTTGTGTGGGTTGTAGACTCCGTCTCTTGCTACCACTAGAGTGAGAGCACCGCCAGCATTCAAAAGTGACCAAAACATCAGCCAGGAAGCATAGGAACTGAGAAGTGGTCTGTGGTCCCCACCTGCAGAATCACTCCTGTTTTGGGGGGTGTCTTGCTAATTGCCTATAATTTCCACCTTTTGTCTATTCCATTTGCACAACAGCATGTGAAATTTATTGTCAATCAGTGTTGCTTCCTAAGTGGACAGTTTGATTTCACAGAAGTGTGATTGACTTGGAGTTGCATTGTGTTGTTTAAGTGTTCCCTTTATTTTTTTGAGCAGTGTATAATCATAGGACTGTATGAATCTGTGAAGAGCCCCGAGTCCCACATTTGCCTTTAATGTGGTATCTGAAATAAGAAATCATTGAAAAGCTAATAATGATAAAATAGCATACACTTGACATGCCCAGTGGGCACAGGCGTCAATTAAATGTCTATTCCACGTTGGTTGAACGTAATTTATTTGAAATGACGTGGAAACAGTGTTGATTCAACCAGTGTGTGCCTGACTAAGCCGCCATGTTGTTAATTATTCAACTATTGACTTTGCCACCTGATTGATCAAAAGGACCCATTTCCTTTCAAAAGTACACTACTTCTGAAAAGCAATTCCTTTGCTTTATAGCTGGTGGCCAAAGTTGAAGGGTGCTTTTTCCCGACTTCACTCAACCTATTCTATTTCTCTGTGCGTCTGTGATCGGGAAGGTGATTGACATATGAATCACGGCGAGAGCTAAAATAGCTCTCTGAAGGCGACACCTCCCACCTCCTTCCTCCTTCCTCTGCCTTGGACAAGCTATCAGACTGAACCTCTGGGACACAGACGCGTTGCACTGTTTGACAACGCAAAACCGCTCTGCACTCTCATGCCGTCTGGCCCCCCCGATGAAAGGCTCAAGATAAGACACAGTCGTCCGTTTCATTCTGCAGAGGTGCCACTTTCACGCCGCTCATCTAACCCCGCTTTCTTTCTTTCTTGTGCTGTGACGCCCACAGCAGCGTTCGGGATCTTTTCCTCTGCTTACCAATCTTTGAAGTTGGCTCTTTTATAAAGGGAGCCCTCCAACACTGAGACGCTTCATAAGTACAACCCCTGGGGGCAAAAAAATCGCTTGTGTACATTTCATTGTCGCTTTTCCTACGCCTTTTCCTTCCTGTAATATGAGCTCACGCCGTAAAGAGGTAGAGGGATTCAAAACCGACAGTGATTAGGGCACAGGGAAATTGAGGTGTGTTAGTTTTGGCTGTGACTGCTGAGGGACTTTGGGATTTCGCACTGAAATGATATCCACTTCTGTTTGGCTACCATTCCTCCTGATGCCATCTGCCTACTGCAGTCATCCACATAAACCTGGTGACCTCCACACTCGCACGAGAGCACGGCACGCACATACTGTAGACACACACACTGTAGACACACAAACACACGCCTTGTCACCCCCTACCACGTACTCTCGTCAGTCATGTACCAGCGTCACACACACACATCTGTCATTACCACTTCACAGTCATATTTCTCAACCCTAATCCCAAACCCCAGGTTGTGTGCATGCTATCATTGAGTTATATGTGGTAATAAAGTGCTATCATCATTAATATCTACCTCAAGGAGAGGCAGACAGACGAAGCCGAGCTTAGAGCACCGCCATCTGTGTCATGGAAACTTCTAATCATCACTCAAATAAAAATGAAAAAGATATATATTTTCACACACACCGGATAGGTGCAGTGAAATGTGTCGTTTTTGTCACGCCTGCCCCCGCTCCCCCTCTCTGGCGCTCGAGGGTGCCAGGCTGCCCTTCATTACGCACACCTGTCACCATCATTACGTGCTTCTGTGCAATATTGGACTCCATTACCTTGTTGATTACCCCCTCTTCATCTGTCTGCTCCTCATGTTATTCACCGTGTCAGCATTGATGTTGTTATTTTCCCCTGTCCAGACGCTGTTACTGTCCTGTTTCATGTCCATTGTTCATTAAATGTTCTCATTGTACCTGCTTCCTGTCTCCAGCGTCAATCCTCAGTTTTACAGAGTCAGCCATATTAGTACAGCACCCCTGGAGCAAATGAGGGTCAAGTGCCTCGCTCAAGGGCACATCAACAGATTTTTAACATTGCATGCTCAGGTATTCAAACCAGCATGCTATTGGTTGCTGGCCCAATGTTCTAAACGCTAGGCTACCTGCCACCCTAGACCACTGTCTAGACCACTGAGACAGGTGACATAATCACCCAACACTCAGTCAAGCAGAGGATCTGTCATTCTGTGTGTGTAAGGAAGTGGGCAGGGGTGAAGGGGGGTGTGTGTGTGTGTGTGTCTTTACCACACACTGAGCAGACCATGGGAGGCAAAGCCACCACTGATTACCCTGGTAAATATACTGTATCATCTGAGAGCTCTAAGTAAGATACTAGATAATTGTCACTTTGCATATGTCACTTAAATCACTGTCACTTTCACTGAACTAATTACTATGAAGAGGGGTTGACTTTATCAGAGACAGAGAGAGAGAGAGTTAAAGAGAGATGAAACACAAAAATCTCATAGAGATAAAGTACTTAGGATGATTAGGATTAGGATAATTAAAGTAATCAGTGCCCTTAGTTCTCAAAGACATCCACCAAAAACCTTCTGAACACATTTCTAGACAAGATTGGCATTTTAAAATGTCCCTCTGCTGTGTTGTTCCTATTGGCTTTCAAAGGTCTGTCAATGTTGGTCTAAACACAAACAGACCTAATTCCATATTGACTCTGATTTCAGAGAAACAGCTGTCCCTGCTTCTCAGAAACACCTGAGCTGCCAGACAGGAAAAATGACTGACTACTGATTACTAATTGGAAAAAGAGAAGACATGAAAAAACAAGAAAATAAGAAGGTACAATAAGGCCCACAATTCTGGGTTTTCCTTTTAACAATAAAGAAGCAGTTTCATCAACTTCCACTGTGCTCCAAGTGTTGCTGATTTGGCTCTACCACACTGTCTCTGAACTGTTCTGGTTGATTTAAGGGATCTAACAATATAGTGCCATTTTTTCAGAATTTTACATTTGAGGTATACGAGAGAGAGAGAAGTGTCACGCCCTGATCTGTTTCACCTGTCCTTGTGATTGTCTCCACGCCCTCCAGATGTCGCTTATTTTCCCCGGTGTATTTATCCCTGTGTTTCCTGTCTCTCTGTGCCAGTTCGTCTTGTATGTTCAAGTCAACCAGTGTGTTTTTCCCGTGCTCCTGCTTTTCTATTCTCTTTCACTAGCCCTCCCGGGTTTGACCGTTGCCTGTTTTTCTGGACTCCATTCCCACCTGCCTGACCATTCTGCCTGCCCTGACTTCGAGCCTGCCTGCCATACCTCTTGAACTCTGAACTGGGTTTGACCTTTTGCCTGTCCACGACCATTCTCTTGCCTACCCCTTTTGGATTGTTAATAAAAAAAATAAAAAAGTATTTAACCTTTATTTAACCAGGTAGGCTAGTTGAGAACAAGTTCTCATTTACAACTGCGACTTGGCCAAGATAAAGCATAGCAGTGTGAACAGTCAACAACACAGAGTTACACATTGAGTAAACAATAAACAAGTCAATAACACAGTAGTAAAAATGAAAAAAGAGTCTATATATATTGTGTGCAAAAGGCATGAGGAGGTAGGCAATAAATAGGCCATAGGAGCGAATAATTACAATTTAGCAGATTAACACTGGAGTGATAAATCATCAGATGATCATGACGAAGTAGAGAAACTGGTGTGCAAAAGAGCGGAAAAGTAAATATATAAAAACAGTAAGGGGATGAGGTAGGTAAATTGGGTGGGCTGTTTACAGATGGACTATGTACAGCTGCAGCGATCGGTTAGCTGCTCAGATAGCAATGTTTAAAAACCTCTAACGAGTCACAAACCCGGATCCGGGATCCCCCCATCAAAAAAGCTGACTAGCATAGCCTAGCCTAAAGCCACAGGGATATCATATAATAAAATGTTCATGAAATCACAAGTCCAAGACACCAAATGAAAGATACACATCTTGTGAATCCAGCCATCATTTCTGATTTTTTAAATGTTTTACAGGGAAGACACAATATGTATTTCTATTAGCTAACCCCCATAGCAAAAGACTCAACTTTTTTTTCTCCACCATTTTATTACTGCATAGGTAGCTATCACAAATTCGACCAAATAAAGATATAAATAGTCACTAACCAAGAAACAACTTCATCAGATGACAGTCTGATAACACATTTATTGTATAGCATATGTTTTGTTCGAAAAATGTGCATATTTCAGGTATAAATCATAGTTTGACATTGCAGCCACCATCACAAAATCTCACCAAAGCGGCTAGAATAACTACAGAGACCAACGTGAATTACCTAAATATAAAACATTTATGAAAAATACACAGCGTACAGCAAATGAAAGACAAACATCTTGTGAATCCAGCCAATATTTCAGATTTTTTAAGTGTTTTACAGCGAAAACATAATTTAGCATTATATTAGCTTTCTACAATAGCCAACCACACAGCAGCATTGTTTCATGCACGTTAGCGATAGCGAATCAACCAGCAAAAGATATTACATTTTTCACTAACCTTCTCAAAACTTCATCAGATGACAGTCCTATAACATCATATTACACAATACATATAATGTTTGTTCGAAAATGTGCATATTTAGCGGCACAAATCGTGGTTATACAATGAGAATAGTAGCCAAGCTGCAAATAAAATGTCGGGAGAAATCTTGGGAGAGGCACCTAATCTAATCAATAACTAATCATAAACTTGACTAAAAAATACAGGTTGGACAGCAAATGAAATATACATTAGTTCTTAATGCAACCGCTGTGTTAGATTTTTAAAATTAACGTTACTACGACATACAGCGTGCTTTAAAGCGAGACCGCACCGAAATGAATGGCGGAATAGTAGTGTAACATTTTTCAACAGAACAACGAATTAACATCATAAATAGTTTTTACTTTTTGATGAGCTTCCATCAGAATCTTGTGCAAGTGGTCCTTTGTCCAGAATCATCGTTGCTCGGTTGTAGATTGTCGTCTTCAACTTAGGAATTAGTAGCAAACATTAGCTATGTGGCCCAGACGTGTCCAACTCTTCATAACACAGCACAAAGAAATATCAGAAAATCGCAATATACTGATATAAACTGATATAACTCGGTTTAAAATAACTACATTATGATGTCTTTAACACCTATATCGAATAAAATCAGAGCCGGATATATCTAAGGCCTATAACGAGAGCTTTTCAGAATGCCATCCTGAGGTCTGTCTTGCGCCATGACGAACGTTGAAAAGAGTGCACCCCACGTTCCAAGACCCTTTATATGGCCTCAGATCTGCCTAGCAACCCCATTCCAATTCTCACTGCTTACTGACATCTAGGGGAAATCGTATGCAGTGCATGTCGACTAATAGATTACATGCAAATTAATAAACTGACCCTGGAACAGAGTGCCCGATTTCAGATTTCTCACTTCCTGACAGGAAGTTAGCTGCAACTTGAGTTCTGTTTTACTCACAGATATAATTCAAACGGTTTTAGAAACTAGAGAGTGTTTTCTATCCAATAGTAATAATAATATGCATATTGTACGAGCAAGAATTGAGTACGAGGCAGTTGAATTTGGGAACGAATTTTTACAAAGTGAAAACAGCACCCCCATATTGACAAGAATTAAAGTTGGTGAGGGAAATAAAAGTCTCCAACTTCAGCGATTTTTGCAATTCGTTCCAGTCACAGGCAGCAGAGAACTGGAAGGAAAGGCGACCAAAGAGGTGTTGGCTTTTGGGATGATCAGTGAGATATACCTGCTGGAGCACGTGATATCGTGACCAGTGAACTGAGATAAGGCGGAGCTTTACCTAGCATGGACTTATAGATGACCTGGAGCTAGTGAGTCTGGCGACGAATATGTAGCGAGGGCCAGCCAACTAGAGCATACAGGTCGCAGTGGTGGGTGGTATAAGGTGTTTTAGTAACAAAACGGATGGCACTATGATAAACTGCATCTAGTTTGCTGAGTAGAGTATTGGAAGCTATTTTGTAGATGACATTGCCGAAGTCGAGGATCGGTAGGATAGTCAGTTTTACTAGGGTGAGTTTTGCGGCGTGAGTGAAGGAGGCTTTGTTGCAAAATAGAAAGCCGATTCTTGATTTGATTTTGGATTGGAGATGTTTAATATGAGTCTGGAAGGAGAGTTTACAGTCTAGCCAAACACCTAGGTATTTATAGATGTCCACATATTCTAGGTCGGAACCGTCCAGGTTGGTGATGCTAGTCGGGCGGGCGGGGTGCAGGCAGCGAACGGTTGAAAGCATGCATTTGCTTTTACTAGCGTTTAAGAGCAGTTGGAGGCCACGGAAGGAGTGTTGTATGGCATTGAAGCTCATTTCTCTAGCCAGACACCTAGGTATTTATAGATGTCCACATATTCTAGGTCGGAACCGTCCAGGTTGGTGATGCTAGTCGGGCGGGCGGGTGCAGGCAGCGAACGTTTGAAAAGCATGCATTTGGGTTTACTAGCGTTTAAGAGCAGTTGGAGGCCACGGAAGGAGTGTTGTATGGCATTGAAGATCGTTTGGAGGTTAGATAGCACAGTGTCCAAGGAAGGGCCAGAAATATACAGAATGGTGTCGTCTGCTTAGAGGTGGATCAGGGAATCGCCCGCAGCAGGAGCAACATCATTGATATATACAGAGAAAAGAGTCGGCCCGAGAATTGAACCCTGTGGTACCCCCATAGAGACTGCCAGAGGACCGGACAACATGCCCTCCGATTTGACACACTGAACTCTGTCTGCAATGTAATTGGTGAACCAGGCAAGGCAGTCATCAGAAAAACCGCCGATAAGAAAAAACTGCCGATAAGAATAGGGTGATTGACAGAGTCGAAAGCCTTGGCCAGGTCGATGAAGACGGCTGCACAGTACTGTCTTTTATCAATGGCGGTTATGATATCGTTTAGTACCTTGATCGTGGCTGAGGTGACCGGCTCGGAAACCGGATTGCACAGCGGAGAAGGTACGGTGGGATTCGAGATGGTCAGTGATCTGTTTATTAACTTGGCTTTCGAAGACCTTAGATAGGCAGGGCAGGATGGATATAGGTCTGTAACAGTTTGGATCCAGGGTGTCTCCCCCTTTGAAGAGGGGGATGACCGCGGCAGCTTTCCAATCCTTGGGGATCTCAGATGATACGAAGGAGAGGTTGAACAGGCTGGTAATAGGGGTTGCGACAATGGCGGCGAATAGTTTCAGAAATATAGGGTCTAGATCAGGGGTGTCAAACATACGGCCCGCGGGCCGGAACCGGCCCCCAAGGAGGTTCGATCAGGCCCGCAGGATAATTTGAAAGTGGAAAAAATGCATAAAAGACATGGAATTAATATTTTTAATTCGCTGCAATTCATGGATTATCCGCTAAGGGGCGCACTCTTTCCATCAGAGTAGAAGACAAGCCGCATCACTGAGACAGACTGAAAACAGCAGACGGTATCAATGCGCCATCTGCTGCTTGTTACGACGTTGTTAATACCTTGGTCTCTACCTCTCCGCTACACCCTCATTAGCCAAAATGTCGTTATCCAAACGGAGAAAAGTAGATAAGGAGTGTAGAATTTTCAAAGAAAAATGGACCACGTCCTATTTATTTACAGAGATGCACGGAAAACCTTCGTGCTTGGTGTGTTTGCAACAAGTTTCGGTATTGAAGGAATATAATATTCGACGCCACTACGAGACTCATCACAGCGAAAAATATGACGGCTTGCAAGGACAACTGAGAAGAGATAAGATTAACGAATTGCTGGCGGGTCTGAGGAAACAGCAGTCAACTTTCATCCAGAGCCGAGAAGTCAGTGAAGCAGCGGTAAAAGCCAGCTACCTAATTGCTAGCGAAATAGCATTAGCATCGAAGCCGTATTCCGACGGTGACTTTGTTAAACGATGCATGATGAAGGCGGCTGAACTTGTATGTCCCGAGAAGCGACAAGCTTTTGCCAATATTAGCCTGACGAGGAATACTATAGCAGAGAGGATTTCGGAACTATCGGCAGATTTAGACAGTCAATTGAAACAGAGAGTCAAGTCATTTATTGCATTTTCCGTGGCAATTGACGAGAGCACTGACATCACAGACGTGGCCCAACTGGCCATATTTATTCGAGGAGTTGATGAGACATTGACTGTTACTGAAGAGTTTCTTGAGTTGGTGCCAATGATGGACACCACAACAGCCGAGGACATTTTCGGCTCTGTCGTTGCTGCATTGGACAGAGTTGGAGTGGACTGGTCCCGCGCTGTCAGCCTGGCTACAGACGGCGCGCCATCCATGTTCGGAAAGAAAGCAGGTGTCGCGACAAAGTTCAAAGACAAAGTACAAGCCCTTAATGGAGGAGATCGTTTCTGGACATTTCACTGTATTTTGCACCAGGAGGCATTGTGTTGCAAGTCGCTGAAAATGGACCACGTCATGGAGGTGGTTGTTCGCACTGTAAATTTCATCCGGTCCAGAGGTCTGAACCATCGTCAGTTTGACAAACTTCTCAGCGACAGCAACATTACCCACAGCCTGCCACACCACACTGAAGTGAGATGGTTAAGCCGAGGCGCTGTGCTGAGGCATTTCTTTGATCTACGAGAGGAAATCGGACAGTTCATGGAGAAAAAAGGAAAACCGGTGTTGGAATTACAATCTCAGGAATGGCTACGGGACCTTGCATTCTTGGTTGATATTACTGAACACTTGAACAATCTGAACAAAATGTTGCAAGGCCGCAAAAAAGTTGTCACACTGTTTTCTGACAACATACATGCATTTAAGTTGAAGCTGACTTTGTGGGAGATGCAACTGGCAAATGGCAACCCTGCTCATTTCCCCTGTCTGAGAGATGTGTGTGTGACCAGACCTGATGCGGACATGAAACGGTACAAAGACAAAATTGCAGGACTACTGCGGGAGTTTGAGAAACGTTTTCAGGTATTTGGTGAACTTGAGACAGAATTTTCAGTTTTTCGCTCACCTTTCACAGTTAAAGCTTCTGATCTGCCGGTCGAAATTCAGCTAGAGATAATTGATTTGCAGTGTGATGCAGATTTGAAGGGCAAATTTGCCTCTGTAGGTCTGGACAGATTTTATCAGTATCTACTACCAGGGTACCCCAAATTAACAGCCCTGGCTGCTAAAATTTTGTGCATGTTTGGGAAAACCTACCTTTGTGAACAAATTTTCTCAGTGATGAATATCAATAAAACAAAAATGCGTTCAAGGCTCACAAACTAGCACTTAAATGACATTCTGAAAGTGACAGCTAGTCAGGACATGACACCTGGTGTTGATGCACTTGTACAGGCCAAAAGATGCCAAGTTTCAGGAACAAATACAAGTCCAGACTAGACTAACACCTTTAAAATGCTGCCTTAGATACTGTTTGCATTGAAAGAATACAGCTCTGTGAAGATGAATCCTTACTGTGGTGATTTAAAAAATGTGCACTTTAATGTTAGTCAGCAGCTTCAAAACAAAAGTTGTGTGATGGAATTCTACTGTTCATACAACTCCATACATTTTCAGTATGTATTGTATGTGTATGTATGTTTCATGTATGAAGTTTACAGATTTACAGGACAGGCGAACACTTTCTTCATTACACATTTAAAATCACTCTCCTTAGTTTGTAAGGTGTACGCAGGGATTACATTTAGATTTTACATGCGTATGTGTAAGTGGTTTAAAAATTCCTTTCTTTAAAAGTCTCATTTAATCTTAAAGTGCATTACTATATTTTTCAGTACCAATTAAAGTTTTGTGCCTTTGTACAATCAGTGGGATCAGTTGCAATGCATATTTGTGAATGATAAAAGTAAATTGCACATTTGTCTAAGGAAATATGAGGTGTTTCATGAAATGTTTTGTAAAAGGATAGTTCATTAAATTTCAATATTTTCCTAATGTTCTTGTGCTTCTTTACACCAAAACAAAGGAAAGACATGATATTTTGGTTATTTATAGCAGAGTATGGTATAATTTTAATGGTCCGGCCCACTTGACATCTCCCTAGGCCGTATGTGGCCCACGATGCGAAATGAGTTTGACACCCCTGGTCTAGATTGTCAAGCCCAGCTGATTTGTATGGGTCCAGGTTTTGCAGCTCTTTCAGGACATCTGTTATCTGGATTTGGGTAAAGGAGAAGCTGGGGACGCTTGGGCGAGTAGTTGCGGGGGGGCGGAGCTGTTGGCCGAGGTTGGAATAGCCAGGTGGAAGGCATGGCCAGCCATTGAGAAATGCTTGTTAAAGTTTTCGATTATCATGGATTTATCGGTGGTGACCGTGTTACCTAGCCTCAGTGCAGTGGGCAGCTGGGAGGAGGTGCTCTTGTTCTCCATGGACTTTACAGTGTCCCAGAACTTTTTGGAGTTAGAGCTACAGGATGCAAATTTCTGCTTGAAAAAGCTAGCCTTTGCTTTCCTGACTGACTGCGTGTATTGGTTCCTGACTTCCCTGAACATTTGCATATCGCGGGGACTATTTGATGCTAATGCAGTCCGCCACAGGATGTTTCTGTGCTGGTCGAGGGCAGTCAGGTCTAGAGTGAACCAAGGGCTATATCTGTTCTTAGTTCTGCGTTTTTTGAACGGGGCATGCTTATCTAAGATGGTGAGGAAGTTACTTTTAAAGAATGACCAGGCATCCTCAACTGACGGGACGAGGTCAATATCCTTCCAGGATACCCGGGCCAGGTCAATTAGAAAGGCCTGCTCGCAGAAGTGTTTTAGGGAGCGTTTGACAGTGATGAGGGGTGGTCGTTTCACCACGGACCCGTAGCGGATACAGGCAATGAGGCAGTGATCGCTGAGATCTTGATTGAAGACAGCAGAGGTGTATTTGGAGGGCAAGTTGGTCAGGGTAATGTCTATGAGGGTGCCCGTGTTTACGGATTTAGGGTTGTACCTGGTGGGTTCCTTGATGATTTGTGTGAGATTGAGGACATCTAGCTTAGATTGTAGGACTGCCGGGGTATTGAGCATATCCCAGTTTAGGTCACCTAGCAGAACAAACTCTGAAGCTAGATGGGGGGCGATCAATTCACAAATGGTGTCCAGGGTACAGCTGGGAGCTGAGGGGGGTCGGTAGCAGGCGGCAACAGTGAGAGAATTATTTCTGGAGAGATTCATTTTTAAAATTAGAAGTTCGAACTGTTCGGGTATGGACCTGGAAAGTATGACATTACTTTGCAGGCTATCTCTGCAGTAGATGACGGAAAATGTTATAGTTGGGTATGGAAATCTCCGAATTCAGACACGGCAAGGACATCAGGGTTGGCAGAGTGTGCTAAAGCAGTGAGTAAAACAAACTTAGGGAGGAGGCTTCTGATGATGACATGCATGAAACCAAGGCTTTTTCGATCACAGAAGTCAACAAATGAGGGTGCCTGGGGACATGCAGGGCCAGGGTTTACCTCCACATCACCCGAGGAACAGAGGAGGAGTAGGATGAGTGTGCGGCTAAAGGCTATCAAAACTGTTCACCTAGAGCGTTGGGGACAAAGAATAAAAGGAGCAGATTTCTGGGCGTGGTAGAATAGATTCAGGGCATAATGTGCAGACAGGGGTATGGTGGGGGGCGAGTACAGCGGAGGTAAGCCCAGGCACCGGGTGATGATAAGAGAGATCTCTGGACATGCTGGTTATAATGGGTGAGGTCACCGCATGTGTGGGAGGTGGGACAAAGGAGGTGTCAGAGGTATGAAGAGTGGAACTAGGGGCTCCATTGTAAACTAAAACAATGATAACTAACCTGAACAACAGTATACAAGGCATATTGAAATTCGAGAGAGACATACAGCGAGGCATAAAGTAATAGCAGGTATTGTTTGGTTAGAGCTAGCTAAGATAACAGGTGAGACAACAGCAGCTAATCAGCTAACAGCAGGTAAAATGGCGATGACTACGCAGAGAGGTGTCGGATTAACTACACCCAGAGCCTGAGTTCACGGCTGGGGCCGACAGATAAAAAATAAACAGAATGGAGTACCGTGATTAATGGACAGTCCAGCAGGCATCAGCTATGTAGCCAAGTGATCATAGTGTCCAGGGGGCAGCAGTAGATGGAACAGGGAAGCCGCAGAGTAGTCGCCACACGGCGTTTAAAGTTAGTAGCCCGGGGCTAGTGGGAGCGTCTGCTCCAACGGAGGCCGGTTGAAGGCACAGCGTATGGAGTATTCGTCGGCAGACCAGTCGTGGTGGTGCGGCGGGGCGCCGTGTCGAAAGAGGATCCAAGCCAGAAGGCGAAAGAGGTATTGTAGAATTTAGTTTGCTAGCCGGAAGATGCGCCTGGCTCACGACTAACTGGTGCTATCTTCGTGGCAGGGGCGTTAGCCACTAGCTAGCTGTGAAGATCAGAAATAGTGGTCCAGAGATTACGGCAGGAAACAGGAAACCGACGTTGTAGTGGAGAGACAGTCCAATACTGGTAGATTGGCGAGTATTATCCAGGCTAAAAACAGGGCTGGTATCTTTGCAGAAGGTAAAAGCCGCTAGCATTGGCTAACAATGCCTAAATAGCTTGTAGCTAATTAGCTTGTTAGCTTCTGGTGGTTCTAGAATGTGTTCTAAAATTAAAAATAATAGCGATTCCGTATCACATTGGGTGAGGGAGGTTACCGGAAGGTAAAATGGAATTAAAATGGAAAAGAGTGAAAATAAATTTTAATATATACAAAAAAGAAAAAAATTACAAAGTACACGAGAGGACGAAATAAATAAATAATAAGAAACATCTTGGACTTTAACCATCTGCCTCCTGTGTCTGCATCTGGGTCTCACCTTCTGCCCATATATCACCTGTCCTTGTGGTTGTCTCACCCCCCCCCCCCCCCCCCCCCCCCCAGGTGTCGCCCGTTTTCCCCATTATCCTCTGGGTACTTATACCCGTGTTCTCTGTTTGTCTGTTGCCAGTTTGTTTTGTTTCGTCAAGCCTACCAGCGTTTTCCCCCTCGGTTGCTGTCCATTGATTCTCCCTGTTTTTCCCTGTTTTGACCTTTTCTGTCCGCCCTGAGCCTGCCTGACGTCCTGTACCGTTGCCCCACTACTCCGGATTACTGACCTCTGCCTTACCTGAGCCTGGCTGCCGTCCGGTACCTTTGCCCCACTACTCTGGATTACTGACCTCTGCCTGATCCTGAGCCTGCCTGACGTCCTGTACCGTTCCCCCACTACTCTGGATTACTGACCTCTGCCTGATCCTGAGCCTGCCTGACGTCCTGTACCGTTCCCCCACTACTCTGGATTACTGACCCCTGCCTTCCTTGACCTGCCGTTTGCCTGCCCCTGTTGCTGTATTAAACATTGTACTTCAACACAGTCTGCATTTGGGTCTTACCTGAAACGTGAAAGAAGGTGTCATGTGAAAGAAGGCGTCATGTTGCAGGTGTCTCCACTGCACCGCATGGTAGCAGCGAATGGATGTGTCATTAACGCAGATGTTCTATACAAACGGTCTTTGCGCATTATTCACATACACTCCTGACATAAGACGCAGAGGCTGCATCCCTTTTGTATGGAACATCTGTGTTAATGACATCCATTCGCTGCTACCATGCGGTGCAGTCAGAAACTGTGTCCTGAGAGTGAGGCGAAGGATGAAACATTGAACTCCCGCAGATTCTAGTCTAGTCTCACAGAGACCCAATCTCATGATCAACGGGTGTTTGCCCAGTAGCACTTTTTCCTGGCACGTCTCGATCTCAATCCAAAGTCTTATTTTCTTTGTCGCTGTGTGTTCTGTAAGTGCAATTTTGCCTCCGGAAATCATAAAATAGCTCAGATTTACTACAGCGCCCAATGCCCAATCCTCTTTTCTCAGACAAGCTGAGGTTTGGAACGGATAAGAATGTCTGCCATGTTTTCAGCGATTCACTGATTGCTGACATGATTTAACTGCCTGTGTATGAGGCCTGACAAAACATGTCGTATGATTGCTTGGGTTTGACTCTGGGACTGCCGAAAACTATCATAACCTGCAAGTGATGGATAATGCTGTTGCTTTCCCCATATTGTCGAAACATGACTCTATAGAAACACTCTATACACTATTTTCATAGACAAGATGGCGCCGATAGACATGGCCACTCTGTTTCTGAGTCTTAAGCAACTTTGGTTACAAGCATTTCGCTACACCTGCAATAACATAACATGAATATGTGTACGCGCCCAATAACATTTGATTTGATTTCAGAGCCTTGCATGTCACTTAATCAGTGTCACTTGTGTCACTTCCCTGTTTTATTTTTTTATTTTTTACTGAACATCTCCATCTAAATTCATGCTCGCGGTCCACAATTGCAAATCAACAATCCCTGGTGTAAATCACAGCAGACGTTAGGCATTTCCAATCATCTTGGGACATTGGTTGCCATGGCTCTCATCCTGATCACTCCCTTTGAGGTGGCGGCACACACACAGACACACAAAGATAACATCTGGCCACAGAACTGATAGGGGGGTTAGACAAAGGATACATGATTGCAGGGCACAACACCAATTCACCTCATGTTCCCTGTCCTCCTTTCCAAGCCATTTCACCAGAATATTAATGCACATATCGTACAGGGGAATCACATAGGCTTGAATTAGAGCCTCTCTGTCCAGCTATACATTCTCTGCTGGATGTCAGAGAGAATGGTGACATGAAGGAATTGGAAGTCATTCATTTGCAGATTATACCACTTTTGTTGGAGTGGGAAGCTATGCGGATGATAAGGGTTTGTGTATGTACCTGAGTGGAGATGGCTGCTATACTGGCACACACATCTGCTACATGTACATCTGCTACATAGACAAGATAAGAAAGGTATTCAATTGAAAGCGTTATCAGAACACAACTTCGTACCTCACCATCAAGGACAGGGGGACATCTCCAGTAAGCCCTGCACTGTTAAGTAATGTGATCTGAGAGGAAGGGAATGCTCCACTCAAGACGGTTCCCACAAGCGTTGACTTAACCTTCGAACCCTCACTGTGTCCGAGAGGCATCCTGTACGAGTGGGAGGGTGCGAACTATAGGGGAGGGCGATCGGGTGGGTGCACAGTCCTCACACACTTCAGAGTAAGTAAACAGTGAAGGTAAACAGTCTGTCCCTTGAAGGAGAACGAGTGATGGGAGAAGAGGAGAGGACTGTAAAAAAAGAAAGCCTTGGCTTTGATCAGTGGCTCTTTGAAGACATGGACAGAGATGTGAGAAGGGGTAGTCTCACCTTGTCTCACCAGAGTGAATTAAAACCTGTTCGGTCGTCGATAGAGAGGGAACACATTAGTGAATAAATAAAGTGCGGTGACTGAAGCAATTCTGGCACTGGTTACCCTGCACAACGATCTGTTTACATAAGAGGCTCGACGTTTTCGAGTTCAAAAGCACATAACGGACAAGGTGCGAGCAGAGATCCAGCAACACGTCGTGTCTTAAACCATTTTCCTTCTCCAAAACAAGAACGTAAAAAGCGGAGAAACCAGAAAAGCCAGAAGCCTAAAGCTTTTCACACATTAGCCAGTGAATCTAGGGTTGGCAGCCTCGGCTGCTTAAAAAGATGAAAGGCAATCTCTTTCACACTGGCAGAAATCATTTCACAGGAAAATACATCTTGTTGTTCTCTCCATTAGCTGTGTAAAACATTGCACATCTTCATTTTGACACATTCTGTTCTACAAGTAAACACCTGTTACTCTTCTGTTTGCAAAGTGCACAACAAGATGCCTATTCAATCAACTTCGGTAACTTGGCTTCCGGAAATAGGTTTGAAAGATTCTTCTTGCCTCTCAACAAAACATTGTTTAATAAGAGAAACTGAATTTAAATATGGTTTCTTGATGTACATGGCAACTCTTTTATAGTATTCCAATGAAAACTGTTTTGACTGAATGTTCCAATAAACTGTTTTGATTGAATGTTCCGATGAAAAAGGTTTTGATTGAATGTTCCAATGAAAACGGTTTTGATTGAATGTTCCAATGAAAACAGTTTTGATTGAATGTTCCAATGAAAACAGTTTTGATTGAATGTTCCAATGAAAACTGTTTTGATTGAATGTTCCAATGAAAACTGTTTTGATTGAACGTTCCAATGAAAACTGTTTTGATTGAATGTTTCAATGAAAACTGTTTTGATTGAATGTTCCAATGAAAACTGTTTTGATTGAACGTTCCAATGAAAACTGTTCTGATTGAATAGGCCCCAAAAGCGTACCCAAGACCAAACATTTCAAATGTGTATGTCACCAGTTCATAATTTATTGCTCCTATATTTTTCTCCAAAACGGTTAAAGTTTAGTTAAACTTTCACCTCCACTCATAAATATTACTTTTTGACGTCCCCGTATCCAACTCTTTTCTTCCCACCGCCTGTCCAACCGCGCCTAGACACAGCTAATTTGACTTTTCTCGCCATCAAAATCATTTGTGTAATGAAACATCATTGTTTCTTTTAAGTGCACCGCTTGAGCACTTTACAGTTATATAGGGGCTCAATAAAACGTTATCGTGCGGTCCTCAGTTCATAGAGACACCCTGGATATTCACACTTTAGGTCTGACCAAAGACCAACTACCCTGGAGCAACAACTGCGGCTGGCCGACTTTTATTTCGCCATCATCCATTTTTCATCACTGTTTTCATATCTTTCCTCCCCACGGGTGCTATTCGCTGAAACAGACCCCTGGCTGATCAGCCCAGAACACCACACTGTATTCAAGATCATACGGAACTGTCGCACACTGAGACTGATGTCAGAGACATCAAAGCTTTGTATTTATCTGCTTTTGATGAGAAGGTAATCATTAGATCCATGAAAGGGCTGCGAGCATGTAAAGGCTTGATTGTTGCTCTTCGTTTTTAGACAGAGATTTGAACACATCAAACACTTTTGCATTCTGAAGACGTACGGTGCATTTCACGCCTCATCATATAACATGTCACAAAGTATCAAAACGAGGAGGACGAGCATGACGGAAGGAGGCTACGTTTACATGAACATGTCGCATGCAACGGTGTATGTTCCAATGACGCATAGGTATGTGGCCATATAAGTAGAATAAATGAAAATCAGACAGAGTTGAGGTCTGATTGTGTCTACCTGTAGCTTAGAATGGCGTGACAGAGTTGTAGGGAGTTTATTATCTCTGAATTGTGATCCAAGAAAATATTTTAAAAACTACTTGGGACAGTCTCTCAGATCTTTCAGATTCAGACCGCTACCCATCTAGTGTAATGAAGCGCCTCATGATTGGAGATTTTAAAAAGTTGGCCGGCGAAAAAGACTGCCACTTTATCAAAAGTGGACTGCATCCTAAATGGCGCCCTATTCCCTATATACTGCACTACTTTTGAACAGGGCCCACACAATGTAGGCGATAAGGTGCCATTTGAGACGCAGGCATTCTGTAAAAGAACCCAGTGGCGTCCACGGTGATGATACATCTTCCAGCTGCTCACTCGCAGAGGGCCACTTCATCAGTGCTGGAGCTGGACTGGTATCTTACACACACTCACCAACAGATACACACGTATAAACCCATGGAATTATAATTACTAGAATGGACCAGTCAAATTGCCATATTTGCTGAAACAGACCCCTAGCTGAAATGGACCCCTAGCTGAGGCTATGTCCCATCTAGTAATTATATTTCTATGTGTGTGGGCCTCATCTCACGCTGTGTTAATTTCTCCTTGGTGGAGCGCCCATGGTTAAATCTCTGTCGTCTGGGCCAGAGGGAGTCCGTAGGGGGCAGGAGAGGAGAAGTGAAGCTGTGGTGGTGCCTCTGATCTCAGCACCCTTTATCATATCCTACACCCCATATCCTACATCATTGAGACACAAGCACACACACACACGTACAAGCAAGGATGCACACAAGCACACACACACTAGGGTGTCCGATCGAAAATTCATATTTTGACAAATGTGTAAAATAATTGTTGAGTTTTTACCCTTGTTATTGAAGTTTTTAACCTTGTAGGATGGTCCGAATTAGGGTGACTAAAAAAAGCCTGAGAAAAAATTGGATTCTGTGAAAAGAATAAAGGCTACTAGCTACCTGACAGGCTCACTTTCCCGTTGAACTCGTCATCTTTATTCTTTCATCCGCAGGATATAAAACAATATGGAGGTCAGATGGATATCGATTTTGAGACATGACATGTAGTAATTTCATATTTCATATTATTTTGAAATTCCTGTTCTTTTTCCAAGATTTCACACAAAAACAAACATATCTCTGTGAAATGTCGACGGAGCACTGAGTGTATACCAGGCTTTTTATTTTCAAAGCCATTTACGTTTCATTCATCTAGTGTCATGTTAATTGAGCTTTTCGCCCACAATCACCACAAAATGTAAAATCCCCAAAACACCCCACTGAACGATTCAGAACATGAAGAATCATATTTGTCTTGGTAAAATGTATTTTATAGCATAGGGAAGTGAACTTTCATCACCAAAGCGCATTTTCACCCACTCTGGGTACTCTACACACAATCACAGCCCACTTCTTCCAATCGCTCAGTGTTACAAAACCGGTAGCCTGCGCGTATAATCGGCCTCTTTTCACTCTCTCACCCTCATTCACAGGAGACACATTCATAACGCATGACTGTATGATGGGAAGGAAAAAAGGAAAAACTTCCATTGGATTCAGTTGAAATGTATCATTCACAATGCATGACTGTATGATGACACATTTCAATGAATTCCAAAGGTTTACTTCCTTTTTGTTTAACCATGTGCGTTTAATATGTCTATTGGAATGCACGGACAAAGTAGACGTGAGTGATGATCAAATTATAGCTGTTAATAAATGAGGGGTTCCTAGGTCAGGTCGAAAGACAGAGAAGTTGAGATTGCCAATATACGGCAAAAGCCAAGCAAAACAAAGCACAATTGAAATAGTGTACGTGAATGAGGAATTTCAGATAGTCACAAGAGGTTAAATCGTTACGTCAAACGGTAGATTTCGGCTTAAATAGACATACCCAAAAGTAATTATTTGTAATGAGATGGCCATAAATAATATATAGTAATACTGCGTAGTTCTAGAAAGAAAAAAACTCACCTTTCTGGTAAACATAAGTCATACATTGCTGAGGTGTACTCACTTTTGAGGACACAATCTCAAGATCACAGTACAAATATTATGAAAATATAGAAAATCATATGCTTTTTTAGCTACTCAACAAAAGTGGGAGAATAAGACTTGAAATGAATAGGACTTGAAACAACTGAAATGCTCTATAAATATAGTAACAATCAAATTCCAAATGACTTACCATAAGATAATATTTAATAACAGTACAAATTTGGCCCCATTTGACATAACTGCCATAGCATTTTTGGTAAAGCCTCCTCTGAGCGACTCAGAGACACCATTGTCTGCAGAATCATTACACAACGTCAGTTTTACACACACAGTGATTTCATCCCCCTGTGACCAAGAGAAAGTGGTGGTGTCAGGGAGAATGGGGTGTGCCCGACTACACGAGCGACAATGAGTAAACACACGACAAAAGAGTTCAAGTTTCAGATGCTTTAACTTGAGCTTTTAGTGTCGGCGGCCACCTGTAGTCTCTTGCGGCAGCGTGGCATCACTAGCAGAGTCTGTCGCAGGGGCGCGAAACACAGTGTAAGTGGGAGAGTAGGCACGCTGTGTCTTCCTAACTGCTCTACTTGAGTGAGGTCCAGCCTGCCAGTCCGTTGATAAGGGAATGCCTTGCAGGTTTACTGATTAGTAATCCTGCATTAGTAATCCTGTACAGGTGTGATGGGTGAGCAGAGCTGTGGCGCTGCCTTCGGCTGGTCTGGTGCTGAAGGTGGCCTTCCACAATGCTGACCTGAGTGCCGCTGTCCAATGTGCTGCAGCCAGTGCCACTGTCCATGGTGCTGAAGTGAACACACCTGTCTCCTGTGCTGAGGTGGGTGGCTCTGTCCATGGTGCTACACTGGGAGATCTTCAGGCACGACTATGTCTATGCCTCTCACGGTGCCACATGGCGTTTATATTCTGCTAAATTCATTTGCCTTTTTTCCTGTTGAGAGTTCTAAATCCGGTTGAGAATATCACAGCTGGATGAAACCACGATTGCTGACATCGCTATACTGTCCCCTTTAATATGCCGTCTCCCAGGGTAAGAGGAAATCGATTCTTTGCCTGGATAGGCACGAAAATGTGACAGGTCACTCCCTATGCAAATGTGGGGTGTGAAACCTAACACCTCAAGTCAGCTCCACTGACAAAGTGGTAGAGGAAAGCAGACAGATGGAGCTTTCTGGCATTATAAGGCAACCGACCCTGCGATGTTCACAGAGCACTTTGCACACCAGAATGTCAGTCGGAACTGGTCCAGAACTGCTCAAAGTCCACTAAATAGGGGACTTAACATCTAAGTTAAGTACTGAAATGTCAAATTAGATGCTGATTCTGAAATAGATACTGAAATAGATGGAGATTCTGAAATAGAAACTGAAATAAATACAGATTCTGAAAGAGACACTGAAATAGATACCGGAATACATACTGAAATAGATAGGGAATGTATTGATTGGTAGTGAAAAAAGATGCAGTGGCTGTGTTTAGACAGGCAGAACAATTCTGATCTTTTTTTCACTAATTGGTCTTTAGACCAATCAGATCAACCCTAAAACAAAATCTGATGTGAAAAGATCTGATGTGATTGGTCAATTAGTGGGGAAAAAAAATCAGAATTGGGTTGCCTGTGTAAACACAGCCACTGAGTACAACCCAGGGGTTAACATGTGTGGTTTCACTTCTTTCCGATGTGGTCCTGATGGAATAGATGCAGATTCTGAAATAGACATTCGTAAAGATACTGAAAAAGACGTTGACTCTGAAATAAACACTGACCTATATACTGAAATAGCTGATATACTCATTGTGAGTGGTAAGGAACTGACGCACTGCAGTTCTGTGGATTTTTTTTGTATCAAAAGGTAATACATTTCCGCAGTTTGACAGATCATTGTATATTTATGAATGCTGTGGAACTTATATCCACAGGTGGCCTGCAGGCCTATCTGACATCTCTCAACTAGAACGGCCAGTCATCTCTGTTCTCAATAACATGCCACCTGTTATCTTTACCTCTGAGTCTTCCCTCATCCTGATGATGCCATCTGACTGTCACTCTCGTTCCCCCTCTCTTTACCTCATTTCTACCCATTTCCACCAACTTTACTCTCTCGCTCTTAACTCTCTCAATTTAACTGCGAGTGTGAGTGAGTGAGTGAGTGAGTGAGTGAGTGAGTGAGTGAGTGAGTGAGTGTGTGTGTGTGTGTGTGTGTGTGTGTGTGTGTGTGTGCGCCGTAGTTTGGCAGTGCTGTTCCATAGACAGTGTCAAAGCTCCTTGAGTTCCTCTGTATCGATGCTAATTGCTAAAGAGTCCCATTTAAACCCGGGTGGGCCATGGGCTTAAACCCGGGTGGGCCATAAAATATGGCGGTGGATCTTTGATGTCCAATAGTCCTGGGGCCCGTGTTAAGGTCAACAGCATCATGAACTTTATCTAGTACCAGGACATTTTAGCCACAAACCTGCTTGCCAGGAGGCTGAAACGAGGCAGCAAGTAGATTATCCAGCAAGACAATAACCCCAAGCACACATCATAATCCACAAATAAAGGGTTAATCGACCACAAAATCTACTTTTTTGATAATTTTATACAGTAATTTTTGCTAATCTTTATCAAAGATGTCAGTCATTTCGAGCCCTACTGTAGCTTTTGCTACAAAGTCAAGTATATCCCCTATAGGGCTACATACTATGGGAAAAACAAGAGGATGGAAAAACAAGAGGATGGGATGTAGTTGAGAATGTTTAACGTCGGCGTTGTTCTTCCTGGTCTTCAGGAAAGCCTCGGAGGTGGCACGTCAACATTAAACAGTCTCTACTCTACTATATCCCGTCTTCTTGTTTTTCCGCTAGTTAGTATATCACCTGATAAGCATGACTCAACATAGAGAAATACAGCGTTGGGATGAAAGAACAACACAACGGAGTGAAAACTAGCCTTATTAACAACTTAGAGTCGAGATACACCAACTTTGCAGGTAAAGGACACTGTGGTAGGTGTGACCGTGGAAGGAAGATACTTGGCTCTTATATCCCTCTTATTAAGCCGTTCTGTGGTATATTTATTAGAATGGTGAATTATTTCTTGTTCTCTGATTCATACTACAGGCAGCTTGTATGTAGTATGCTAGTAGTATGCTAGTAGTATGCTAGGTGGGCCTGCTTTATCAAATGAGCTGGAATCATGATGGTTGTGAAAATTATAGAACTTTGTATTACGGTTTAGATCCAGGTAGAGACGAGAACAATAAACCCACAGACAACCCCCACTACCTCACGAGTCACGACTACCTGCCTATCCCGCAACAGGTGCCAATTCTGAAGTAACCTTTTTAGAATTGTAGAATTTGACCATTGTAGTCGAAGGCAGGTAACTTTGATCAAAGTTTAGACAGGTTGGCAGATGGACAATATTGGCCGATTTCCTTCTTGTTTCCCAAATGACTCCCTATTCCCCATAGGGCAATCCCAGCTAACAACAGACATTCCCACACCTTTAGAGAATGTTCCCTTAAGAGTATCATTAGGTCACTAACTAAATGTTGCTGTGATGTGCAAGGAATGTTTCCAAGAGACCATTAACACAATGTCAAATAGAACTGGTTGCCATGTTCTCAGAACTTAAGATACGAATGTTCTTGACGTTTCAAGGGAACGTTGCAAGTTTCATAGCAACGTTGCGAGAACATTTATGTGTAAAAAAAAAATAAACACTTCACTGTTGCTTAGCCAATCAAGGCCCTGATTAGTGAACCAGTGATCCATTCAAAACCTTTAGTTTGTTGGCAGGATTAGGAATAGACACACACACACAGTGCTTTTAACTAACATACTCACCACACATGAATACATTGTGCATGCTCATTTATACAGTCACTGTTATGCAACATGTCCTCACCTGGGATTTGAACTCACAACATGTTGGGTCACAGTATTCCCATGTTCCTGTTACGCCAACATGTCCATGTAAGTTATCAGTTAATCTGACTGTTCCCTCATTATTGATTTATTTACTTATTTCAACAATTAAAGGGCTTTCTGTATAGTTGTCTAATGTTGGTGGGGCATATCGACCCATTTTAATTACACTCCTGAGTCAATCAAATATTTTCTTGAGTGACATTTACTTAAGTGCATTAACTCTATTGCTTACGCCTATCCATATTTTAGAGTGGCAAGTAGCCTAGCTTCTTGCCGCACAGATCCCGATTACGGGATCATTTTCGTAAACAACCGCTGAATTGCAGAGCACCAAATTCAAAAATAATAGTCAAATATTTATATTCATGAAATCACAAGTGAAATATACAAAAACACAGCTTAGCTTGTTGTTAACCTGTCTAGGCTGAGGGTGCCGCTAGCGGCACTCCCCCCCCACCCCACTGAAAAGGCAGAGCCGCGAAATTCAAAAAAAATATTTTTTTAAAATATTTAACTTTCACACATTAAAGTCCAATACAGCTAATGAAAGACACAGATCTTGTGAATCCAGCCAACATGTCCGATTTTTAAAATGTTTTACAGGGAAGACACAATATGTAAAGATGTACATCTATTACCTAAAAACACATTAGCATAATCCACCATCTTTTATTTGTCCACCAACACCAGTAGCTATCACCAATTCGGCTAAACTAAGATATTTATAGCCCATAACCAAGAAAAAAACTCATCAGATGACAGTCTGATAACATATTTATGGTATGGGATAGGTTTTGTTAGAAAAATGTGCATATTTCAGGTAGATGGCATAGGTTAGAATTGCACCCACCGTCACAAATGGACTAGAATAACTACATAGAGCAACGTGTTTACCTACTTACTAATCATCAAACATTTCGTAAAAATACACAGCATACACTAATCGAAAGACACAGATCCTGTGAATACAGACAATATTTCAGATTTTCTAAGTGTCTTACAGCGAAAACACAATAAATCGTTATATTAGCATAGCACAGGTGCAAACATTACCCCAGCATTAATTCTAGCCAAAGTGAGCGATAACGTCAACATCGCCAAAATATATAATTTTTTTCACTAACCTTCTCAGAATTCTTCAGATGACACCCCTGTAACATCACATTACAACATGCATATACAGTTTGTTCGAAAATGTGCATATTTAGCCACCAAAATCATGGTTAGACAATGGGGAAAGTAGCCCAGCTGGTGAGAAAATGTCCGTGCGCCATATTAGACAGTGATCTACTCTTATACATAAATACTCATAAACGTGACTAAAAAATATAGGGTGGACATCGATTGATAGACAATTTAATTCTTAATACAATCGCGGAATTACATTTTTAAAATTATCCTTACTTTTCAATACAGTTTGCGCCAAGCGAAGCTACGTCGAAAAACATGGCGTCCTAAGCCACTAACATTTTTCGACAGAAACACGATTTATCATAATAAAAATGTCCTACTTTGAGCTGTTCTTCCATCAGTATCTTGGGCAAAGGATCCTTTCTTGGGTCTAATCGTCTTTTGGTGGAAAGCTGTCCTCTTGCCATGTGGAAATGCCAACTGCGTTCAGCATGAACTGGAAGCGTGCCCGGCGATTCACAGCGTTTCAGAAATAAATGTCCCAAAATCGCACTAAACGGATATAAATTGCTATAAAACGCTTTAAATTAACTACCTTATGATGTTTTTAACTCCTATAACGAGTCTTAACATGACCGGAGAAAGATTACTCCCAACACTAATGCTTGGAACAGGTGCGGGTCGGTGTCCTCCACGCGCATAACGCAGCTCCAAAAGACTTACTAGCTACAGGGTTTTTTAATTTATAGTGCCTGTGAACGCGCAATCGACCCCATTCAAATCGGCATCACGTAAAGGCATCCAGGGGAAGACGTAAGCAGTGTCCGTATACTCATAGCAATAACAGTGGCCTTTTAACTGACTCCAGATCAGGGGCCAAAATTTCTGAAATCTGACTCCATGTCAGGGAAATTGCTGTAGAATGGGTTCTGTTCCACTTAGAGACAAAATTTCAACTCCTATAGAAACTATAGACTGTTTTCTATCCAATAATTATAATAATATGCATATTGTACGATCAAGAGTTTTGTAGGAAGCCGTTTCAAAAATTACAAGATTACCATAAATAGTGACAACAGCGCCCCCAGCCTCAACAGGTTAATCCACCTATTGTGTCCGATTTTGAAAATATGCTTTACAGCGAAAGCAATCCAAGCGTTTGTGAGTTTATCAATCACTAGACAAAGAACAAAAGAACAGCTAGAACAGCTAGCCTTAAACTAGCTTGGTCAATAAATAAAATTTATCGCTTACCTTTGATAATCTTCGGATGTTTGTACTCACGAGACTCCCAGTTACACAATAAATGTTATTTTTGTTGGATAAAGATTAGTTTTATAACAACAAAAAAAGCCATTTGGTTTGCGCGTTATGTTCAGAAAACCACAAGCTCGTTCTGGTCTGAAAGGCAGACGAAAATTCCAAAAAGTATCCGTAATGTTCGTAGAAACATGTCAAAGGTTTTTTATAATCAATCCTCAGGTTGTTTTTAACCTGTTGGGGATGGGGGCGCTGTTTAGACTATTTATGCTAATGTGGCTAATTTTTTAAACGGCTTCCCACAAAATCCTTGATCGTACAATATGCATATTATTATTATTATTGGATAGAAAACAGTCTATAGTTTCTATAGGAGTTGAAATTTTGTCTCTAAGTGGAACAGAGCCCATTCTACAGCAATTTCCCTGACATGGAGTCAGATTTGAGAAACGTTGGCCACTTTTCTGAAGTCATTTAAACGGGCACTGTCGTTGCTATGACTATACGGACACTTCTTACGTCTTCCCCTGGATGCCTTTACGTGATGACGATTCCAACGGGCTCGATTGCTCGTTCACAGGCCCTACAAATGAAAAAAACCTTTAGCTAGCAAGTCTTTTCTTGCTGCGTAACGCGCGTGGAAGACACCGACCCTCTCCTGTTCCAAGCATTAGTTTAGCCTGTTATATTTCTCCGGTCATCTTTTCACTCGTTATAGGAGTTACAAACATCACAAAGTAGTTAATTTAAAGCGTTTTATAGCAATTTATATCCGTTTAGTGCGATTTTGTGACATTTATTTTTGCAACGATGTGAAAAGTTGGACACGCTTTTCAGTTCATCCCGAACGTAGTTGACATTTCCACATGGCAAGAGGACAGCTTTCCACCAAAAGACGATTTCTCCCAAGAAAGGATCCTTTGCCCAAGATACTGATGGAAGAACAGCTCAAGGTAGGACATTTTTATTATGATAAATCGTGTTTCTGTCGAAACATTTTAGTGGCTTAGGACGCCATGTTTTTTGACGTAGCTTCGCTTGGCGCAAACTGTATTGAAAAGTAAGGATAAATTAAAAAATGTAATAACGCAATTGTATTAAGAATTAAATTGTCTATCAATCCCTGTCCACCCTATATTTTTTAGTCACGTTTATGAGTATTTATGTATAAGAGTAGATCACTGTCTAAGTGGCGCAAGGACAAATTCTGACCAGCCGAGTTACATTTCACATTGTCTAACCATGATTTTGGTGGCTAAATATAAACATTTTCGATCAAACTGTATATGCATGTTGTAATGTGATGTTACAGGAGTGTCATCGGAAGAATTCTGAGAAGGTTAGTGAAAAAATTAATATCTTTTGGCGATGTTGACTTTTATCGCTCACTTTGGCTAGAATCAATGCTGGGCTGCTAATTGCTATGTGCTAAGCTAATATAACGATTTATTGTGTTTTCGCTGTAAGACACTTAGAAAATCTGAAATATTGTCTGTATTCACAGGATCTGTGTCTTTCGATTCGTGTATGCTGTGTATTTTTACGAAATGTTTGATGATTAGTAGTTAGGTAAACACGTTGCTCATTGTAATTATTCTAGTCCATTTGTGATGGTGGGTGCAATTGTAAACTATGCCATATACCTGAAATATGCACTTTTTTCTAACAAAACCTATCCCATACCATAAATATGTTATCAGACTGTCATCTAATGAGTTTTTTTGTTGGTTAGGGGCTATAAATATCTTAGTTTAGCCGAATTGGTGATGGCTACTGGTGTTGGTGGACAAATAAAAGATGGTGGAATATGCTAATGTGTTTTTAGGTAATAGATGTACATCTTTACATATTGTGTCTTCCCTGTAAAACATTTTAAAAATCGGAAATGTTGACTGGATTCATAAGATCTGTGTCTTTCATTAGCTGTATTGGACTTTAATGTGTGAAAGTTAAATATTTTAAAAAAATATTTTTTTTGAATTTCGCGGCACTGGTTTTTCAGTGGGGGGGGGGGGGGTGTGCCGCTAGCGCCACGCTGATCCTAGACAGGTTAACATACATAATCGATCATATTTCAACCAGACGGTAAACTGTTCAATACTACAGAGAAAGAAAATGTCGAGCTACAACTCTCGGGCGCATGAACTAATCAAAGGACACCTGACGCGTTTTGATAAATCTAGCTAATTTTTCAAAATAAAAGCCTGAAACTCTGTCTAAAGCCTGGTCACAGCCTGAGGAAGCCATTGGAAAAGGAATCTGGTTGATACGCCTTTAAATGGAGGGGCAAGCAATGGAACAAGGATTAAAAAAAGTTAAAAAAGCACTTCCGGGGTTGGAGTTCCTCAGGTTTTCGCCTGCAAAATCAGTTCTGGTATACTCACAGACAATATTTTGACAGTTTTGGAAACTGAGTGTTTTCTATCCCAATCTGTCAATTATATGCATATTCTAATATCTGAGCCTGATAAATAGTCCGTTTACCTTGGGAACGTTATTTTTCAAAATATAAAAATTCTGCCCCCTAGCTTCAAGAGCCTAGCAGTAAAGGGCATTGGGGCAGTAACCGAAAAGTTGCTGGTTCAAATGCCAACTAGTTGATGTTCGCTTGAGCAAGGCACTTAACCATAATTGTTCCCGTAAACCACTCTCATTAATTAAGAGTATTTTCTGAATGACTAAAATGGGCTCTGTTCAAATGCCGAGAATACGGTGCTATTTGGGAGACAGACAGGGTATAAATGGAGATGTAAATGCTTTTCCACGAACTTTACAATTGAATGGGATCTACGTGTGCATTTCAATTGGTTGCCATGAGAACAAGGCTCTATTTTTCTTCTTCTTTGGCGAGTTATGAGACCACCAGCTTTCTGCCACTTCTCTCACACAGCACCTGGCAATCTTTTTCTGCTACATTCAGAGACAGAAGAGGGAGCCATGGTTTGGATAAGAAGTAAAGCATTTTAAAAGCAGGACAATCAAGTATTTTTTTATGATTGCTTGGCAGATGCTACAGTGAATGCTTGGCAGGTGACGATGATGTAGGCTGTGTGTAGCGAGTAGCGGTTATGGTATGAAGGTTTTGCTTGGAAATGTTTTTTTGACCTGGTAACAGACAGCTGTTGTAATGTGCACTGAAGTCCACAAGCGAAGGGAAAAGGTAAGAGGAGGAGAGCGCATAGATGCGAGAAGGAATTATAATACGAGCAAATGATCATGCTGTTTGTATGTGGCTGCTATTAAAGTGAACTGTGTTTGCGGTGATCAGAGGTGTATTCAGTCCACCGATTCTGTTTAAAAAAAAATCTTAAATGGAAGCAAACGGAAAAAAGCGGGGATAAACATACCTAAATTTACTCCAATAGAAAAAGTCTAATTTGCAACTATTGGACCAATGATTACACCCTAGGTCAGCTAGATGTAGGCTAGAGTGTGTAAGGCATTATTGAATGTGTCACTGTCTGTCACCTTGACTACTCAATTCTTTCTCTCGGCCGGTGTATCATGTAGTGGCCTGAACCTATTGATGTTACATTGAGCTGGGTGAATGGAATATGAATGCCAGTCATCCAATATGATGCTGTAATACAAATAAGGCCATGCTCATAACAAAAAAATGTCCCTCATCTTAAATGGCATCGACTGCCACTGATACACACATACCATCTCGCACATCATGTTCACTTCCCTTGTGATTCTCCAGGAAAACATGATTTGACACTTGCCATTGTCCTGTTGAAGGTGAGGCGGAGGTGAAACACATTCAGTAAAAAACTCTGGGAGGCAGTAAAGACTGAACGTTACCTTGGCACGGTGTGGTTAGAGTGTAAGGCTGAGGTGAATCGCTCTAATCACATACAATAAACAACTGAGAAAGAAGGGGTTTGGGGGAAAGATAGAGGACTGGGCAAATTAAAACGAGGGAGTGAGAGGTCCCTTGCCTCCTCGTTAATCTTGAATGCCTGTAGATTGTCACGGGAGATACAGGCGCTGTCAAAGCAGGGTGCCATTGACTATCACTATCACACTCGGGTGTCAAGACCTAACTCCAAGAACAGAATCAACTGTATTTGTCACATGCTTCGTAAGCAACAGGTGTATACTAACAGTGAAATGCTTACTAACGGGCCCTTCCCAACAATGCAGAGAGGAATATTTAGAAATAATTGAAAAAAAATAAGACAAGAATTGAGCAACGATAACTGGGTTCTATACATGCAGGGGTACGAGTTAATTAAGGTCGATATGTACATATAGGTAGGGATAAAGTGTCTAGGCAACAGGATAGATAATAAACAGTAGCAGCAGTATGTGATTAGTCAAAAGGGTCAGTGCAAATAGTTAACCAAATAGCTACCCGGACTATTTAACTAAATATTTAGCAGTCTTATGGGGGGTAGAAGCTGTTCAGGCTCCTGATGGTTCCAGACTTGGTGCATTGGTTCGACTTGCCGTGCGGTAGCAGAGAGAACAGTGTATGACTTGGGTGGCTGGAGTCTTTGACAATTTTTATGGCCTTCTTCTGACACTGCCCGGTATAGATGTCCTGGATGGTAGGAAACTCAGCCCCAGTGATGCACCTTGTGGCCAGATGCCAAGCAGTTGCCATACCAAGCGATGATGCAGTCAGTCAAGAAGTCCTCAATGGTGCAGCTGTATAATATTTTGAGGATCTGCAACCACATACCAAATCTTTACCGCCTCCTGAGGGGGAAGAGGCATTATCGTGCCTTCTTCACAACTGTGTTGGTGTGTGGACCAAATTAATTCCTTAGTGATGTGGACACAGAAGAACTTGAAACTCTCAACCCTCTCCAATTAAGCCATTGTCACCACACTGGCAGGTCACTGACCTCCTCCCTATAAGTCATCGTCGGTGATCAGGCCAACCACCATTTTGTCATCAGCAAACTTAATGATGTTGAACAGGGAGTACAGGAGGGGACTAAGCATGCACCCCTGAAGGGCCCCCGTGTCGAGGGTGTGCATGGTGAATGTGTTGTTGCCTACGCTAACCACCTGGGGGAGGCCCGTCAGGAAGTCCAGGATCTAGTTGCAGAGAGAGGTGTTCAGTCCCAGGGTCCTGAACTTAGTGATGAGCTTGGAGGGCACTATAATGTTGAACGCTGAGCTATAGTCAATGAACACACATTGTCCAGGTGGGAAGTGTGGAGTGCAATAGAGATTATGTCATCTGTAGATCTGTTGGGGTGGTATGCGAGTTGGAGTGGGTCCGGGATGTCTCAGATGATGGTGTTGATGTGAGCCATGACCAGACTTTCAAAGCATTTCATGGCTACAGATTGGAGTGCTACGGAGCGATAGTAATTTGAACAGGTGGTCTGCTTGAAACATGTAGGTATTACAGACTGGGTCAGGGAGAGGTTGAAAATATCAGTGATGACACTTGCCAGCTGATCAGCACCTGCTCTGAGTACGCATTCTGGTAATCCTTCTGGACCAGTGGCCTTGTGAATGTTAACCTGCTTAAAGGTCATACTCACATCAGCTACATAGAGCGAGATCACATTGTCGTCTGGTACAACTGGTGCTCTCATGCATGGTTCAGTGTTGCTTGCCTCAAAGCGTGCATAGAAGTTGGGGTTGGGTTAGGGTTAGGTTTACGGTTAGGGGTTAGGGAAATTAGGATTTTGAATGGGAATAAATATTTTGGTCCCCACAAGGATAGTAAAACAAATATGTGTGTGTGTGTGTGTGTGTGTGTTTGTGCGTATGTGCATGCGTGCGCGCACAAGCCCATGTTCATTTGTGTGCGTATATATGTGCGTTTGGGTTTCTGTGTGACTCACTCTGTCATTCCTTGCTTACAGATGAGCTGAGATAGACTGATGGACACATACTCAATACCAAACTGACAAAGTGCACAGTGTGACACCAACATCAAGCACGCTCTGAGCACAACCGACAGGGACGTTAATTCCAATGAGCAAATGACATTACAGGCAAAATACTGTACAGTCGTACATCAAACACATTACATTGTACTGTGTATGTCCCTAATGGCACCCTACAGTACCACTTATGTAGAGTACAGCCCATAGGGCTCTGGTCAAAAGTATTGCACTTCATAGCTAATTGGGTGCCATTCGGGATGCAGCCATAGCATTCTAAATGCATTCCAGGGACATTGTCACTTCTCATCAAACGAGTCTATTTTGTTTTTTGTCAATTATGTATTTTATATCATTTGATACACATTGAATTAGAGGTAGTCGATACTGTTGGAACTGTACGCCTGACCTCTCTCTGACTGTACAGCCAACGTTGACGCATCATTTCTCACTCCGACTCGTAACAGGCCATCACTCCTTGACCATGCCCGCATCCCAAATGGAAGCAGTAGTAGGCAGAGTTAAAACAGCTACGTGTACCACAAAAAAAAGCATAACCTCTCGTTGGAACGTGAATAGACAAGGTCAATATAGACACAACAGCTACTCAAGTACAGCACTGAAAAAAAAACGTTCGTCAATTTGTACTGTTTTATGCAGAGTGGGATTCTTTTTCTGTGCATGTTCACATGCTGCCAAAACGATGAGGTCTTTTTTAAAAGCCTGATAATTGTATGAAGCCTATATTACAACCTTCGGGAATGAACATGATTACGATATCAGATAATAAAGCAGTATTCCCGGTAGAGACGCTGAGTGATGATTAATGCACAGCGATAGTGAGCCAGCGGTGGTTTAAATGAACATACTTCGACATCATGATCTTGTCCCTTAAAACCCACAAAAGCAGCTGCCTTCAATTAGCCATGAAGTGGTAGCCCTTGAATGTGCCGGGCCTGGACCACTAAAACCAGAAGACATTTGTTATTCCCATCAATGCAGCAGATTTAAAAATGTCGGCAAACTGGAGGAAAAACAATTCGTCTCCAAAACGGATCCCTTTTTAGTTTCATTTCAGATCATATAATATATGCCATTTGGCAGACACTTTTATCCAAAGCGACTTAACAGTCATGCATGCATACATTTTACACATGGGTGTTCTCGAGTTTCGAACCCACTGTCGCGTTGCAGGCGTCATGCTCTACCAATAGAGGTACAGAAGACCACATATCTATTGCCATGTAGTTATGTAGGTTCACACAGTGTTTTGAGTGATTTCGCTCACACGAGGTGGCTCAATAGAGAAATTCCTGCGGCACGTTCATAGATAAGAGAATGACTGGTCGGCGGTCAGTCATACCTCTCTCTTGACCGTATCAACAAACAGCCTGACAGCAGCAGGGCTAGTTTTCATTTGGGTTGTGTAAACATTGGACGAGCTAGCCAGACCCTGGCCGATTCAGCTGACTAGGGATGAGTTCACGTCCAGAGTGAATAAAACCACACACACGTCTGAAATCCCTGCGGCAAGCAATGAGCAAAACAATTCATTAGGCCATCAAATTACAGGAAGCATCTCTCGCTGCCCGTCACATCCAGTCTGAGAGAAAGTAATTGGGGCTTCAAAATGATGGCCATTTCCTGCAAATGGGGGGCAATCAGGCCCCATTACGATACAGTCAGGCTTTCGCACAGCTGTAATGGCTGTAACTAGAGATAAAAGTAATCGGAGGGTATATCAAGAAGAAGGCTGGGACTCATCTCCTTGTCAATCTGGTATACATGTCACTTAGTAGAGTGGTTGGTCATAAAAGTGTGTGTGTGTGTGTGTGTAAGGCAGGATTACCGACCTGGCACGCAGGGCACTTTCCCCGGTGCCCTGACCTCCTACTGGCCGGGGTGCCCAGATAGCATATTAACACGTATTAAGCAATGGCAAAATGTGCATAATTGCAAGAAATTAGCTATAAAAGTGCCAATGAGAAGACTAGCGTGAGATGAGCTATATAACTGGACATTTTTCTCTGCCTCATTGCAAAACGTGTAGAATTGCAGGATATTTGCTTTAATAAAACAGCAAAACAAATTCTCAGCCTTAAGACAAAATGTGTAGAATAGCATTAGAAAACTACACATTTTTCTCTCTGACCCATGGCAAAGTCTGTGTGTGTGTGTGTGCACCCGTGTGTGTGTCCAGACCCCCAACTTTCCATCTCACCCTCTAACAGAATGTCCTGTAAAGTTTAAACCACTTTAAATACAAACCGCATAAACCCTTGGCCTCAACACTTCAAAATCAATTCAGACACTGTTAATGTGGTGTGCAGGGCTTATCAAGAGGACTGTTGAGAGACAAGAGAGACATCTGTTGAGACAAGAAGTCATTAACATTAGCATTGGGATTGCGGCAAAAACCCAATGATTCATCTGAAGGGTGAAAAGTCCAGAATAATAACCCCTCTGTGATTTCACTATGCGTTCATAGATGGAGAGGGAACAGGAACACAGTGTGTGGACAGTAAATAACCAAGGGTGGTCAACAGTCTTTTTTCAATAAGTGAGAAATGAGTCTCATACGAAAGCTTAAAAAACATTATGGAGTATTTATACTATTGATAGTATCAATGGTACACTACATGAACAAAAGCATGTGGACACGTGCTCGTCGAATATCTCATTCATCCAATATAGAGTTGGTCCCCCCTTTGCTGCTATAACAGCCTCCACTCTTCTGAGAAGGCGTTCCACTAGATGTTGAAACATTGCTGCAGGGACCTGCTTCCATTCAGCCACAAGAGCACTAGTGAGGTCGGGCACTGATGTTGGGCGATTAGGCCTGGCTCATAGATGGCGTTCGAATTCATCCTTAAGGTGTTTGATGGGGTTGAGGTCAGGGCTCTGTGCAGGCCAGTCAGGTTCTTCCACATTGATCTTTACAAACCTTTTCTGTATGGACCTTGCTTTGTGCACGGGGGCATTGTCATGCTGAAACAGGAAAGGGCGTTTTCCAAACTGTTGCCACAAAGTTGTAAGCATAGAATCGTCTAGAATGTCATTCTATGCCAAAGACTCCAGCCACCCTCATCATAGACTGTTCTCTCTGCTACCGCACGGCAAGCGGTACCAGAGCGCCAAGTCTATGTCGAATAGGCTTCTAAACAGCTTCTACCCCCCGAGCCATAAGACTCCTACCCAGACTCTTTGCATTGCCCCCCCACCCCTTCCCCCTCTTTACACCACTGCTACTCTCTGTTGTCCACTATGCATAGTCACTTTAATAACTCTACCTAAATGTACATACTACCTCAACTAACCAGTGCCCCCGCACATTGACTCTACATCGGTACCCCACTGTATATCGACTTGCTATTGTTATTTTAATGCTGCTCTTTAATTACTTGTTACTTTTATCTATTATTCTTTTCCGTATTTTTGAAAAATTGCGTTGTTGTATTCGGTGCATGTGACTAATACAATTTGATTTGATTTGAAAGACAATTTGACAACGTAAATACCTGGACTAATTTTTATTCTATACTAGCCTAGTCAAAGATGTGCTTTAAAAGTACTCTCTAAACAAGTATGAATGGTATTGACAGTATCCCCTACAGATGGGACCAGGGTTATTCGATCTGTTTAAATTACTACCCAGTCTCCATCGCTCCCAGGTCTCCCACAGTTTAAAAAGCTGAAATCACTACTTTCATTCATCTGCTTGCTCTGCTCTCATATTTAGCCTCACATTGAAGTGTTTTGTCATTTATTTTCAGGACAACCAGGGCTACAAGTATAATACGAAACAATTTGAAATAAACAGTTGCATTCATGACTTTCCTTGACAAATGTCAATAAACAAATATGGTCTGCCAAACCTAACCTGATACAGATATTGTTTTCTCAGCGGCAAATGAATATCTAACTAGTCAGTGACAACGGTGTGGAGTTTGTGACAGCAACTATGTGAGCTTATTACAGTATTACAGGCACTATGTCCCGGGATTTCCTATGATCTTCTATGTAAAAGAACCTCTCACCTTCTAAGGACTCTGGTTACATGTGAGTGTTCATGGGTCATAGTAGCTTGCAGCTCAAACCGTTCAGACTTTACAGACGTTTTTGTGAGAATAACCGTATTTGGGATCTGCTCGTCTCAAAAACACAGCCCTAGTGTAAACCCTGTCAATTACACACTAATGGTTGGTGTCAGTGGAATAAATAGACAAATGCAATGCAACAACAGCAGTCTATAGCTCAAGCACATGTTTAAAAGGGGTTAGTCCAAAACGTGGCACTCAAGAGGTTGTTGTTGGTGTTAAAAACCTGTTGACTGCAGACTAATTGGTGCAATATCAGCTGATGCTGTCAGCTGATGCAACACTCAGGTTTCCTGTCTGAACCGGCTGCGCTTGATTTGAGTTTAATCAGTGAGATGAACAGAGTTCCTTTTCCGTTTCCACTGAAAGCCTGAAGGTACATTCGGTGCAGGAAATTGGGCAACACATTGAGAATATGGTTAACAATGGCTATAACGGCCAGTGTGGCTAGCTGTCCTGGTTTGTTTGGTTCCCCAACGATGTGGATCCTTTTTTACATTTTTACACCCCTTTTCCCCCCAATTTCGTAATTACGATCTTGTCTCATCGCTGCAACTACTCAACGGGCTATGGAGAGGCATGCGTCCTCCGAAACATGACCCGCCAAGCTGCTTCTTAACACCCGCTTGCTTAAACCGGAAGCCAGCTGCACCAATGTGTCAGGGGAAACACCATTCAACTGATGACCGGGGTCAGCCTGCAGGCGCCTTGCTCGCCACAAGGAGTCGCTAGAGACCAATGATCCAAGTAAAGCCCACCCTGCCAAACCCTTCCCTAACCCGGATGACGCTGGGCCAATTGTGAGCCGCCCTATGGGACTCCCGGTCACGGCCGGTAATGACACAGGGATCGAACACCAGGCTGTAGTGACACCGCAACACTGCAATGTAGTGTCTTAGACTGCTGCGCCACTCTGGAATTTAATTTTCTAAATAGGAAATAATGAATGTGCACCTTGTGTGGGTTGGATGATTCTAAGGGGGAGAATGCCTGGCTTCAAAGATTGGAAATCTCCAATATGAACATTTATGGGTTCAGTAAAACAAGGTTTCCATGAAATTGGATTACAGTAACAAGATAAATAAATAATCAAATTGTGCCCTCTAATGTTTGCTCATTTTTCGTAAATGTACAATTCTATACACAGCGGGCATAACACATTACTACAAAATAGAAGGAAGAAAATCTGTTTTGTTTGTTTGTTGTACAATTTTGACAGCACATATTTCAAAAATTCCACTGCTGATCTAGTAATGTTCACAAAATGATTGATTTGTTCTCTGCGTTTGAGAGAGGATCAGTCATGATCTACATCCAGGTATTATAGCTACTGCAAAAGCACTATCTTCATCTCCAATGTAAAAGCTGTCTCTGATTTGATTACATGCATGGCGAACAAACTCATCAATCAAGACGACGTGTCCTAAAAACCAGAAAATGTCTGGTTTTTAGGACATTTCACATTTAAGCATCTGTTTAAAATTAGTTCCTCTTGAAGTTGACTTTTTTCAATATGTCATTTGGAGGGGAAGAAGTTTTCTGAGGGCTCATTAGGTAATTGCTTCATCTCTCTGAGTGGCCTTGAAGGCCTTGCATGTCCTGGTGTGATATTGGGGGAAATCCCCTGTGAGTGACGTCCCAGCAAGGCTGAGTCACCCAGGGGAGAAGCATCCACCTGTCTTCCCACTAACTCTGGGGTTCTTTGTCAATATTCCTTCCTCAATCCCGTCAGTCCTATTTTCCCGTCCTCTCTGACTACACCTTCTCAAAACAGTGAGAAGCGAGGAGAGGATTCACGAAGAGAAAACACGACTTGTAAGGTCCTCAAATCCTCTTTACGAATCCATGTAAAATGTCCAGAAGGCAAGGGGAGAGAGGACACAAGGATAGGACACAAGGAATCAATGAAGGACTATTGAGGAACAGCCAGGGGCTGTGGAGATAGCCATATGTTTCTCGCAGTCCCAGCAGCAGCAGCAGCAGCCAGTCATCAGCCAGGCAGTATGCCGGGCCCATCTCCATCTCACACACCTTGTGGCAGACGACACAGGAAACATCCCAGTAACCTCGACTGCCCCCACCACATCCCAACAGGAGCCACGTGTGTGTGTGTGTGTGTGTGTGTGTGTGTGTGTGTGTGTGTGTGTGTGTGTGTGTGTGTGTGTGTGTGTGTGTGTGTGTGTGTGTGTGTGTGTGTGTGTGTGTGTGTGTGTGCCTCAGAGTTGCAAAACTTTCAATCATTTTTATGTGTTGTAGGAATAGCAGTAGCGCACCCGAGAGATGAAACAAATCTATCAAACAGATCAGTGAAGCGAATCAATCCGGCAGAGCCCTAGAAACAACTCAGAGAGCGTAACACAGCGTCTCTTCGCTTCAATGTTTAAGTGTTGAGGCTCAAGGTCCTTGAAGCATAATGTGTCTGTTTATTGGCCATCTCTTATCTGTTCATGTCAAGGCCAAGTCACATATCTACCAGAGAGTTCAGTTGAGAAAAATATTTAGGACGATTTGTGTATCATGTACCATGATACAGTACATTATGCTTACAGTGTGCTCAGGTCTCCCCCTGCCCCCTCAGCCCTGCCCCCTCCTTCTCTCCCTGGAAGAAAGATTGTGCTTTCTTAACTTCCAATTTCTTCAACTTAGTGGCAATTTACGTTTAATGCATGCAGAAGCAATTAGAGTGCTGGCAAAGGCTCAATCTTGCAATTTGCTGGTGCAGTCATGATGTGAATAATGTAAATATATTGCCTATGTGGAATTATTCAGCCTCTACATAGCCTATAAATAGTTTATTCTGGATTTGTCTTCAGTTTACTAAAATGTTTGTCTCGAAAATTGTGGGTAGACATTTTCTAAGCACCTACAAATATTGTATCATATTTTGCAAAGAAGTGTTCTTATGTAAATGTAATTGTTTCCTAGTAACTGCAGTTATGCTAAGTCAGGGTCAAATACTGTAGATGGCTCAGCTTTCAAAAGAGAGTAGATAGGGTTTTATTTCCATATAAAATTGATGTTCATTATTAATCATGACAAACCGCAAGTAGACACAGACTGTCAGGTACATCCTGGCTCTCTAAAACGCCAACGACATGCTCAACTTTCAGTCTACCCTATACATCAGTCGAAGTACTGGCATAAATTTCCCCTCAAAGCGGTATATAGAATTCAAGTGCCTAAGGTAAATGGATTCATGGTCTACTGGAAGCGACAGACGACGGTAAATACTGAGACGGAGTGAGTGATGCAGTCGTTGGCCTTAGTTGTACTGAATGAGTCCATATGCGCCTCGAGGCAACGTCTAATGTTGAATTGTGATGTGCCACAGGCCATGGTCTTAGAAAAAACGCTTCCTGTTCAAATACCAAATCGGTAGCCAATGACCTCGATAATCTGTCCTTGAAACATGGCGCAGACAGAGATTGTGAAATCATTTGACCCCCAGAGCAGCCATTACCTGAAACTCAGAGGAGGCTGTCTTGTCAGCAGTCCAAGCCTGACCAGACATTCACAAAGTGTGTCAATAAACAGGTACATGTAGATAATGAGGGAACTCCTTTGCTATGACTAATGCAATGTGTTGGTCCAGCCTTGTGAAAATAGCAGATGAGAGATCTGGCACAAACAACTAGCTTTTTCTCTCTTATCAAAGTAAATATGTTAGACATGATAAACCCTTTAAAAGGGGTGATGGAATATCTGAGCATTTCCTTTGTGTATTTTTTTTAATTGGATGATATGCCTCGTAGACTTCAGAACAATAACAAAGTGGCTGTGTCATTGCTCTATTGAGACATGAGAACTCTGGATTACAAATCGAGCACCTACACATCTAAGTACGTATTCTCATTTCCTTCTTTGATTTGAATGTAATCCAAGAGCAAGCACAGAGAATTTAGTTCGTTCTTAGAGATAATGTATTCATATATAATTAAACATTCAATATAATACTTCCCCTGATTTAGGAGGGCTAATTATTTATATCACTTTAGCACTAGAAGAGCTAAGGCAGTCATTCTGACTGCATATTCATTTCAAATGGAAATATCTCTGCAACTTTTAAAGTCATGCAGCCCTCCGTCCTTGACTTTTTCTAGATAATTATATTTAAACACACATATGTTGTTCGAATTTCAATATCACAAACAGAATTTGTGTCACATGCAGGTAAGACATTTTGAGTTCTGTATAGTATCAGAAATTCAAAAGAAGGCCAGCTGTATTGCTTATTTAATCAGAACAACAGTTTTCAGCTGTGCTAACATAATTGCAAAAGGGTTTTCTAATGATCAATTAGCCTTTTAAAATGATCAACTGGGATTAGCTAACACAACGTGCCATTGGAACACAGGAGTGATGGTTGCTGATAATGGGCCTCTGTACGCCTATGTAGATATTCCATAAAGAAATCTGTCGTTTCCAACTACAATAGTCATTTAATTCATTAACAACGTCTATACTGTATTTCTGATCAATTTGATGTTATTTTAAATGGACATAAAATGTGCTTTTCTTTCAAAAACAAGGACATTTCTAAGTGACCCCAAACTTTTTAACAGTCATATATATATAATTTTTGTATTATAATGTTACCCAAGCCCTTCATAAATACAACCAAATTATAATTTTTCAGATAGCATATATTAAATGTATTTATTATTAGATTGTTAGAATATTGCCATCAAAATGGCTGCTCATTGGCATAGTAAGGGGGATAGCGAGGCCTGGCAGTTTAAGTCTTAAACACTTCAACATAACTTTGTTTTAACTTCTTTAATTGAGACAAATCTAATTTCCCTAACCAGGGTAATATTTTATTACATAAAATGTATTTCACAGATTTTGGACTGACACGGTGAAGTGCGACATAGCTGGAAACATTGATTTAAAAAAAAGAGTTACAAGTCAAACTGACAGACGGTATAGACTCACATTGTGGCGTTTGGAGTCTCCTCCAAAACTTTTGGCTCAATTCAGGAGAGACGGACCACACAGAAGTAGCTTACCTGGCCCTGTTGTGCTCTAAAGAAAACCCTGGGCTAATCGTTACCCTATGTAAGATCCTGAGGTCTGTCAAGGTTTTAAGAGACTTCTGTTCAGGCTATCGAGTGCTCCACTGGACTGGCGAGCTCCCGGGAGCCGAGTCGACAATGACACCCCGTAACCGTGGTAACGGGCAGGAGCGGGACTCGATTGCCGCGTTGAATTTGTCATGGAATGAAGATGGTGCCGCCGTGTACAAACCCATCAAAACCTAACCAAGTACTCCCCTTTCCCACAGCCACAACCCGTGTCCATGCATAATACCATCAGAGTCCAATACCACATGCCATGGTTTATGTAACCTATGAAGAAGAAGTTACAAGTAGGCTAAATGTGGTGACTTTGCAAGAAAAAAAAAGAAAAAACCTTACTCAACTGTGGTGGCTAGTAACTTTGTGAAGGCTAGACATTTCTCCTGAGAGCTGCACGACGTAATTAACCCGCTGAAAGACTTGAGAAAAGGAAAAGGAATTCAAAAATATAGCTTCTGTTCTACAACAAATGAGAGAGAACCACTGCCAAACTATTTTTGAAATTAAATTAAATCAAAGAATGCGGCTATATGCCCTTTATTTGCCAGGGTGATAATAAGGACCCTACTACTTGATTATCTTCTATTTTCTCCTCTTCTCTCCTCTCATCCCTTCAGCTTGCGAGTCAGACCAGAGAAGGAGTTGGTTCTAACCAGACCTGGGTTCAAATAGTTATTAGTTAGTTAAAGAATATCTTGAGCATATTGATTGAGCCTGATCTGGAATGCCAGATGGGCAGGGTTTACACTTTCGGGACTACTCCATTGGTTCCTTTGCGCCAGACAAGCTTAATCAGGAGCAGCAGAACTATTTGAAAGAAAAACACTATTTGGAACCCAGGTCTCGTTCGTCTAACTACGCCAAACACTGATGAAGCCGGCCTGTATCTCATGCCCTTTGTTCCACTTCTTCCATGTTCACTCTCTCCTATCTTCTTTCTCTCTCATCTCGTCTTAATGAAACTCATTTCTAGTCTTATACAAGCACCATCATTCCAAAGGAATTCGATTTCAATCTTGCTGACGCGGTACAGCCTCCCTCAAGAAATGGCACCACGTACTGACTCCTCATCGTAACAAACTACACCGCATGATGAGGGGAACAGGTTTGCCCACGCCTCTCGGACCCCTTTCTCAAAAGACACAGTGCCCTATACCACGATTCAATATGACTGCTGTGAAGCTGTACATACTAGTGTCATTGCCAAGTCATGGGCTTTATGTATAACATATCAATCCATCTTCTATGACACACTGCCATTAAAGTGAGTGTGAAGGCGATAGCCTAATAGATGGCACGTTGATTGTACAAGTTAAGGTCTTTCCCAATAAAGTATAGGCATCTGGCATTCATTCTCGTTAATGAAGATGGTGAAGTCGATATCTGCTGCTGTGCGCAATAGGGATTAGCTTCATGTTAGCATCGGCAGCATTCTTCACTGGGATATTCGTTAATAATGAAAGTCGATGGTTACTTATTCGCTTGTGCTCAAAATGGTGTGTCCTCCCTGCAATGTAAGTGATATCTGATGAATTCTCACAGAGAAATAAAAAAACACCTCTAGGCCTACCACATAATACTGAATTTTATTAATCATACAATTATTTTAGGTGCTCTTTAGTTGTCCCAAAAGGACATTAATAATAATGCCCACAGCTGCTAAACGAGTATGGTTTTATAAGATGACATTTTATGGTAGATCTAATGTGCAATGTTTTTATTTTCTGAACCGACTTTGTTTTAATGCACTTTTCCCATGCATTGAATTCATTGGAATAACCACATTCCCGTATTTCCTTCAGAGGTGGGATCTGTTGTCTGATCTCTTCCTTTTTTAAGTCCATGTCCAAGGAAACATCTTCATAGACAAATAGCTGTAATCGTCCTCTATGTTTGCATCAAGGCATACCGTGAGCTTTCATAAATATTATGTTGACTTGATGTCTCAATCTGATAAGTTGATTTATAGAAAAGCGTGACTATAAAACATGGAAATCATAACCCAGGTCCTGTATTCATAAACACTCTCAGTATATGTGCTGATCTAGGATCAGTTTTGCCTTTTAGTTCACATTGGAGGAAAAAAATGCATTGACAGGGCGGGGGGGGGGGGGGGGGGGGGGGGGGGGCGGGACTGATCCTAGATAAGCAATCCTACTCTGAGACCGTTTATGAATACAGTCCCAGAAGTCTACACCAAGGATCTATGTTCAACTGCGCACAAAGCAACAACGCTATGAAAAAACTGAAAGCTTTTAAATAAGTTTGGTTTTGAATGTAACAGGGATGAGCGTATCTTTGGTAATCGGATGAGAGATGATTTTTGAAAATTGGGTGGGGATGGATACTTAAACTTGATACCAAAAAATAAATAAATGTGGATATTAAATAATAAGTGTGAATATCGGTATCAAGGTTTTGTAGGATCCTAGCTATAAGTTATATTCAGATTTCTTTAAACAGCCCACTATTAACCTCTGCCAACTTGAGCCACACCGTGCTTAAAATCAATGGAAGTGAACTTCCCCTTTAATATTGCCTATCTGAGAAAAAAATTAATATATATATGTTTGACTTGGCCCAAAGATTCCTGTAAACTACCAGATGGTTTATTTAAACAGGATTTGGAACACAAATACGGTAACAAAAAGGGATTTGGAAAACAAGTTACCCTGACTTTCACTGGCACCAAGATGTGACAGGAGTAAGAGTAATGGACAAAATGTACAAAATGTTTTCTTTTATTATTTGATGCCACCAGTCTGGACATTGTTAAATTGCACTTCTCAGAGTGGGTCAGTTTCTCTTTCCTTCTGCATGTCATACATCGACACGACTCTGCACTGATAGGATAGAGACTGCAGGCACACTGGGGTGAATTTGAAAAGTATTTCCTCTATTCCTCGTATTCTCTCTCCTTGCATCCTCACACCCTATTGGAGGTGAAGCTCCCAAGGTCCCTCCCATCTGACCTTCTCCTCCACTTGGTTTTGTGAAGGAGGCAATGAGATAAGAGGAATCATGCAAAGACTACTGAGATTCACCTTTGGACTCTCCAGCCTCCCAATTGTTTTCCCTTTAGTTTGGAGGCTAAGACTCCATTCTTAATCTGATGCTCTGAGGTAAAACCCAAAACTCTGGGGATGTTTATGGTCTTGGATGGCACTGTCCGTCCTGGGCCGGAGAGAGGTTGTGCTCCTCTGACATTTCCCGGATTTTCCCACAGCTGAGGGAGGGAGTGTGGTGGGAGGTGAGGGGGGATGTGGGTGTCCCTGACCCTTTTTGGGAGTCTCCTCCTCCTCCTCAGTAAGATGGTGTCCCAATGCTCCTGTCATGGAAGTTGTCACCTTGTTTTAGGGTTCTGTGTGGGCTTCTGTGTGGGCTTCTGTGTGGGCTTCTGTGTGGGCTGTCCAGAGTTTTTTGTTCAGTGAAGCTGACAGATATTCACAGATTTTCCTTGGTTGTTTCTTGACTGTCCTCCTGCATTATTTGATTATGTGCAATTTTACAACTGAAGGGGACTATTTTGCCAGAAATTCTCTTTAGACTACAGCTGCTAACAAATATTTTTTTTATTGCTGACCAGAACAGTTCATATTTTGAAGCTTATACTACTTCTGAATGTTACATTTGGAATTTAGGTGTCACACCAGACCTACTTAGGTCCTAATACAATGCTTTAAGTTTGAATTTTTTGTTTGAATTAGAACAACAAACAGGTGCTATGCCCCTCTAAAACTGATTATAACTCAATTTCTGTTTGTGATATTACGATCCTAACACAGACAGTGTGTTATATAGACTTATTTAGGAAAAGTCGCGAACGGAGGGGGGGATGACTTACAAAATGGCAGAGTGGAAGAAAAATCAAATAACGAGGAGTCAAAATGACTGCTTTAGCGGATCTAGTGTTACGTGAAACTACAGATCTAGACACTTTTCGGTTGAGATGACAAACCGCAACAGTTTCTTAGCTCTCTCACAAAAGAAGCAACTGTTCATCAGCAGTGCAGCTTCTCCGAATTGAATCCATAGCCATGTTGCGATCTTTGGGAAGGTTTAAGCCCGGGAAGGCAGGAATACGAGTCTGAGAGTGTTTCTTTAGTGTATGTGAGTGCCTTTATCATCACCGTCTCTAGTCTACTCTGGACCGCGGGTGGACGAGCCAAGCTCCGACAACTTTATCCAGATGAATGAGCTCTAAATGAGAGCTGCTGAAAGAGCTTTTAAAACTCTTGGCGCCCAATGGTGTGAGAGAGATGTGAGCGACATGTTGATCTCTCAGACTGAAATGTCGAGACTGCAATGTCTGTGCTGGTATCTATCTGTCTTTCTGAGACTGAAAGACAGAGGCTGAGGGACTGAGGGAATGGACATTACAGCGGCAGACCTGGGTTCAACAAGTGTTTGTTTATCTTTCTAATTCTTTTATCCATTTGATTGAGCATGCCCGGAGTACCAGATGAGTGGGTTTTGCACTCACGGGGCCATTCCATTGGATTCATTGCACCAAAGCAACTCAATCAAACGAACCAAAAGAAAACAAATACTATTTGAAACTAGTTTGCATGGTCTGCATTTGTGTCTGTTTGTCTGAGCGGCAGAGGGAATGGAGAACATTAAAGTACCGTGGCCCTGTAGAGAGGTGAAGACAGACAGACAGACTCAGAACAACATCCAGACTTTGTTACCCCTGTCATAATTCAGTTATGCATATGTAGACAGAAGAAGTGATCCAAATGAAACCAAACTGGGCTTTAACCGAGCGGGCGTATTGTTTTTGATGTATCCAAATGAGGCCCTTGGACAAGGAATGCTTATTTGGAGTGTTTCGATGACCTATTGCAAATATATTTGTTGGAATTCTATTGATCGAGGGGTTACATCTATGCCAGAGTTAACTAGGGACATGTTTTGCTCCAGTTATACCAGATATTTAAAGGATCACATAGTGTACTGTGCCTACACAGGGGGAATCTGGGTGATGACCTTTGAGAGCATGAAACCCAGGGTCAGGTCCATTACTTCCAACCAGTCGAAAGAAGTGTCTTGATTGATTCGGACAGATCCTGAGGTGAGCTGTGGTCCAATGAACCTGCAGCTTGGACGTAACATTGTGCTCCCATAAATCCTTGTATTTACCCGAGGGCTCTGTTTTTGGCAACAGAGCAGTGCACAGGGTAGCGGGCTGTGGCATGACAAAAGGTCCCAGGTTAAAATACCAAAAGGGACACTGACTGTTACCCTATAACACTTGAAACCCAGTGCTTAACCTGCACACTCAATGAGCATTCATCAGTGGAGAAGGGAAACACGTTGAGTGGAAGTTACGCCGGATAAGGACGTCAGCACAGCAAATCAATTATAACAGAACTCAAGTCCAGACTGACCAAGCGTATTCCTTAGACGAACGGCATTTGAAAAGTCTTGCTGTTCTAATCTACAGATATATTTTTAGATCCGCTACAGTCTAGACATATTGCCGGTGAAGGATTCTTACCAGAAGGGTTTAGAAAAAGAGTACTATTTTTTTCAAATCTTCTTCAGGGCACTTGAGACATTATTATATAAATGCACCGAATAAGTAGGGATATTTGGGTAAGTCTGTCCGTGGGAGGGGAAAGCAATCAGGTGCTAAACCCTGCCTCCCTGTGTGTTTTCCAACATGTTTCTTTGATTTAAGAGGGGAGACAAAGTGAGGAAGCCGATACACTATGGCACCAATGAAACTCACTCTGTCTCTCTCACACAGACTTTCTTTCCCTCTCCATAAACTACAGACACTCACCCTCTCCCTTCTCCAGTCCTCCCTTTGCTCTCTCTGTCTCTGCTCCTTTCTCTCTCGCTCTCTCTCTCCATAAACTACAGACACTCACCCTTCTCCAGTCCTCCCTTTGCTCTCTCTCTCTCTCTCTGCTCCTTTCTCTCTCTCGCTCTCTCTCTCCATAAACTACAGACACTCACTCTCTCCCTCTCGTGTCTTTCCCTCTTTCTCTCTCTCTCTACCCCGTCCCCTGCATTTTCCCCCATGAAGTACAGAGGGCAGGGATTAGCAAGCTACTGATGAAAAGAGTGAGATGCATCTTCTCCTGTCGTGACTCATAAATATAAAGATAAAAAGACTACTGCAGATAGGATCTTGATTTGATCACTCTTTTGTTGCGGAGAAATGTTTACTGTGCGGCAGGAAATGCAGATGAGCTTTGTGGTTTGCATACATTCCCTGAAAACCCTCACTAACAGTTGTATTAACAGTATTCCACTTTTCATGGAGCCTCATTTCGACCAGCTAATCGCCTAACCACTGATCAAGCAATGCTATGGACTACATGTTCAAATCCTGTTGCTGCAGGATACTTTTTCTGCGACAATACAGGTCAAATTAAGATCCTACATCTGTACACTTCAGGCTGGCAGAAAGGTGGCCCCTCACACCGTGACAAACTCTGTTTTTCTCCATAACAGATCAATGTTTGATGGCTCCACTTGCATCAGGTGAAGAAATGGTCAATGTAACCTCCAAAAACATGGAACGCAGGTTGAAAGTCACTGGGTAACTTTTATTGCCAGTAGTAATTGAAGTCTGTTACCAATTCCATATTGCCATAGCTGGGTTGTATTCACAAGGAACCAAACAGAGGCAAGCGGACCAAAATGGGGAGGGACTACCTGAACTTGCCCAATAACAAACTTTTGTTTTTGTTGAAAAACGTTTCGCTACGTTTTGCACCAATGAATAGGACCCCTGTTTGCAATGCTTCGTTCCAGCTGAAATTAACATGTTTTCACGTTCCTGACCTGTTTTCCCTTGTTTTTGTATTTGTTTAGTATGGTCAGGGAGTGAGTTGGGGTGGGCATTCTATGTTGTGTGTCTAGTTTGTCTGTTTCTGTGTTCAGCCTATGTCACAGTAGCGTGTATAAGTGGCAGGGAAGTCAGGCGCAGGAGAGTCAAATAGAGTGTAGAATGGAGTTTTTTAATTATAGTCCCAGTAATCTGCTCCATAACACTCATAGGAAAACATAAAACAAATATGGGTAAGATGACCCGTCGCACACCTATACACAATAAACACAACACTTGACAAATAACAATCTCTGACAAAGACATGAGGGGAAACAGAGGGTTAAATACACAAGAGGTAATGGATGGGATTGAAAACAGGTGTGTGGGAAGACAAGACAAAACCAATGGAAAATGAAAAATGGATCGATGATGGCTAGAAGACCGGTGACGTCGACCGCCGAACACCGCCCGAACAAGGAGAGGCAACGACTTCGGCAGAAGTCGTGACAGCCTAATATGGTTCTCAATCAGAGGCAGCTGTCAATCGTTGTCCCTGATTGAGAATCATATATAGGCGGCTTGTTTTGTGTTGGGGATTGTGGGTGGTTGTTTCCTGTCTCTGTGTTTGTGTTCTGCACCAGATAGGACTGTCTCGGTTTTCACGTTTGTTGTTTTGTATTGTTGTAAGTGTTCACAGTTCGTTAAATTAAACATGTTGAACACTAACTGCGCTGCATTTTGGTCCTCTCCTACATCCCAGGAAGAAAGCCGTTACACATGTTGAATAGATAGAAATACGATGATAGGATAAACGTGATAAACCTCAGTGTCTTATGCTTAATTGGTTGTATACATTGTTTTATTGGACTGTCCAGGTTTATGCTGATTAGATGAGACTGAAGACCATTTGTAGAGTGGATTTGGTCCAAACGGTTAGCTGTCGGTGTGTTCTTAAAGGCCTCACACTTGTGTCTGTGTCAAGGACACGAGGGCTTCTTCATAGTTGAAAATGAGATACCACGGACAAAGTTTTCCAATCTGAATAGTTTCTCCTCTGACTGCTAATTCACATAATAGGGAATAAAACATATTTCCTTTGTGAGAGATTTCAACGGATGCACACACACTGAATCTCCGCTGAGTTGCCTGCGGCTAAAGCTACAGCCAGCAGAAATAACCAAGGATGGACCATCTCCACACAGGACCAAAAACTGTCATGGCAGACCCACTCAGACCTCTCTCCTCACTGCTCAAAAACATGGAGATATAAGCGACGAAACAAAGAACTGAGTATAGCAACGAAGTACGGGGCTAAAAACGGAAACGCTATTCACTTTCCGATATGTTCCTATCTGCACTGTTGCTCTGCTTTATAATTGAGTAAAAATAGTATAACACATTTAGAACACGTCGCCATGTTTTGCCGAAGTCTTCAAAGGTCTTTGGCGCAGGATGAAGAGAGGATAACCCTGCACCCAAGCTCCAAATAACCTGCTTTGAAGTCTCTAATCTAGGTGGCAAAGGGGAAGCAGGTAAAACTGTTCCATTCTGCTAGAACCTCAACTTGGACAGTTGGAATGGGACTTTTTGATGCTAAGAAAAGCTACAAGAAAACACCTAGCTCAAACACTGATTGACCTGAGACCTGAGAGAATGACTTCTAAACTTGTTTTCAGACTGGTGGTGCTGCTGGCAAGAGAAGAAGGATATCAAAAGGAACGCTGTGCTCATCAACCCCCTGAAAGTGTTTACGTTACCATTATACAGCAACCCATTCATGTATGTTTAACTTGAGATGTAAACAGATGTATTGATCCTGTAGAAATATAATTATTGTTCTCATTTCATTTATTTGACATGATGCCCTCTTTTCGTTTTTTGTCTGGGACAAAAGCCTGCACAACCTAGCGCTGTATATTGGATTGTATTACTCTAATCAATAGAATCAGTTACTCTAATCAAGACCTCAATTCAATGAATCAGGTGTGTCAGCGGTGGGCTGGGAGAAACGCATGCACATACTCACAAGCTGTCCAAGACAAGGAGTGAAAAACACTGACCTGAGTTGGACTTTGAGAGGAGACTAGACTAGGTAGTCAGTGCCCATGGCAGAATGGTGCATGGCATATAAACGACTATATACATCATTTATTCACACTTCTCCCAAAGCAGTGTTTCTAACTCTGGTGATGGGTGGCATGTACTGAACATGACTTTGATATATTACGGTACAGATGGGTATTACTAATATATGAAGCCCTAAAACTCCACCAATATTAGTCTAACATTTAGTGATAGAAGTTACGATGTGAAAACGGGTCTAATGTGAATGTGTCTATTGAATGTGAATACGGGTCTACCCCTATTGTTTGGGGTTAAAGGACCATTACACTCCTGAAATCAGTTTGATTAAACTACCTTTGATTAAACTAATTTTCGGACAAAACTTTCATTTTTGGAGTTTAATGACCCTTTAAAATGGATACATTATCTAGCATAACCTCACCCAGTGTGTCTCTACTTGGGTTTTATAAAGCACCAGTCACGCAAAGAAGAATAAATAATAGAAGTTTGAATTTGCCATGTGAAAATGTAACAACAAATCACGATGACTTAATTACCCATTTGAATCAGGAATGATTATGTTTGGTTTGGCTAGCAGACACGGTTTTCAAATTCCTCCCATACCGCTTGGCTGCTGCAGCAATTTTAACAGTCCTTTCTATTTGCTCACACAAAGCAATCCCTCCTGAAATCATCCCAGCTAGCACGTAATGTTCTGAGAACCATATGTTTCTTAGAGCTTGGTGAGAGCGTGTTTGTCCTATGTTTCCTTTGCTTACAACCGTACCACAACTTTCTGGGAATGGTGCAGGGTAGTTGCTTGGCTTTGAAACATTCTCAGCACATTAACGGAACCTGACAGAAAAATATTATTTCATTACATTTACAGAATGTTTCCTAAAAGTTCAAACATGGTTACATTTTATTAAGATTTTGGTAATGTTCTAGGAATGTTCTCCAACTGGTTTGACGTTGGGAATATTCTCAAATAGTTCGGAGAACATTAACCTGTCTAGGATGAGGGTGCCGCTAGCGGCACTCCCCCCCCACCCCCACTGAAAAGGCAGAGCCGCGAAATTAAAAAAAAATATATTTTTAAAATATTTAACTTTCACACATTAAAGTCCAATACAGCTAATGAAAGACACAGATCTTGTGAATCCAGCCAACATGTCCGATTTTTAAAATGTTTTACAGGGAAGACACAATATGTAAAGATGTAAATCTATTACCTAAAAACACATTAGCATAATCCACCATCTTTTATTTGTCCACCAACACCAGTAGCTATCACCAATTCGGCTAAACTAAGATATTTATAGCCCCTAACCAAGAAAAAAACTCATCAGATGACAGTCTGATAACATATTTATGGTATGGGATAGGTTTTGTTAGAAAAATGTGCATATTTCAGGTAGATGGCATAGGTTACAATTGCACCCACCGTCACAAATGGACTAGAATAACTACATAGAGCAACGTGTTTACCTACTTACTAATCATCAAACATTTCGTAAAAATACACAGCATACACTAATCGAAAGACACAGATCCTGTGAATACAGACAATATTTCAGATTTTCTAAGTGTCTTACAGCGAAAACACAATAAATCGTTATATTAGCATAGCACATGTGCAAACATTACCCCAGCATTAATTCTAGCCAAAGTGAGCGATAACGTAAACATCGCCAAAATGTATTATTTTTTTCACTAACCTTCTCAGAATTCTTCAGATGACACCCCTGTAACATCACATTACAACATGCATATACAGTTTGTTCGAAAATGTGCATATTTAGCCACCAAAATCATGGTTAGACAATGGGGAAAGTAGCCCAGCTGGTGAGAAAATGTCCGTGCGCCATATTAGACAGTGATCTACTCGTATACATAAATACTCATAAACGTGACTAAAAAATATAGGGTGGACAGCGATTGATAGACAATTTAATTCTTAATACAATCGCGGAATTACATTTTTTAAATTATCCTTACTTTTCAATACAGTTTGCGCCAAGCGAAGCTACGTCAAAATACATGGCGTCCTAAGCCACTAACATTTTTCGACAGAAACACGATTTATCATAATAAAAATGTCCTACTTTGAGCTGTTCTTCCATCAGTATCTTGGGCAAAGGATCCTTTCTTGGGTCTAATCGTCTTTTGGTGGAAAGCTGTCCTCTTGCCATGTGGAAATGCCAACTGCGTTCAGCATGAACTGGAAGCGTGCCCAGCGATTCACAGCGTTTCAGAAATAAATGTCCCAAAATCGCACTAAACGGATATAAATTGCTATAAAACGCTTTAAATTAACTACCTTATGATGTTTTTAACTCCTATAACGAGTCTTAACATGACCGGAGAAAGATTACTCCCAACACTAATGCTTGGAACAGGTGCGGGTCGGTGTCCTCCAGGCGCATGACGCAGCTCCAAAAGAGTGACTAGCTACAGGGTTTTTTAATTTATAGTGCCTGTGAACGCGCAATCGACCCCATTCAAATCGTCATCACGTAAAGGCATCCAGGGGAAGACGTAAGCAGTGTCCGTATACTCATAGGAATAACATTGGCTTTAAAACTGACTCCAGAACAGTGGCCAAAATTTCTGAAATCTGACTCCATGTCAGGGAAATTGCTGTAGAATGGGTTCTGTTCCACTTAGAGACAAAATTTCAACTCCTATAGAAACTATAGACTGTTTTCTATCCAATAATAATAATAATATGCATATTGTACGATCAAGAATTTTGTAGGAAGCCGTTTCAAACATTACACGATTACCATAAATAGTGACAACAGCGCCCCCAGCCTCAACAGGTTAAGAAACAACGTCCTTCTGTTGGAATTGTAATACTTCAGCATGCCGTCTTCTCCATGGTTCTACTTAAATGATGTTCTGAGAAGGATGGAGCTTGCATGCCATGTTTTTTAGCTCATACAAAGCTGTTAATTTTAGTCAACTCTAACAGACTCCATTTCAAAGGAAAGATCAGGTGTGGCCATTTAGTACTGTAGGCGCGGCTAACACACCTAAACACACTACAAGATAGAGGACAGAGAGAGTTTTCTTGATGATGAGAATGGAATGTATATGTTTTTAAATAACATCCTTACAACATTCTCTTAGGGTTACTAAAGTAGTTTTTTAACGTTTGATACAATTTGAGAACATGGCTTAATAGAACCACGAGGAAACCTGTAGGAAACATTGTGCTGAAGTACTGAAATTCTCACAGAAGATCGTTGTTTCTTAACGTTCTGAGACTTATTTCATTAGAGTCATTACTTTGATTACCTTCAAATAACCTATATATATTTTTTTGTGTGTGTGTATTTTACCCCATTTTCCTCCCCAATTTCGATCTTGTCTCATTGCTGCAACTCCCCAACGGGCTCGGGAGGCGAAGGTCGAGTCATGCGTCCTCCGAAACATGACCCTCCCAACCACGCTTCTTAACACTTAACCCGGAAGCACCAATGTGTCGGAGGAAACACCGTTCATCTGACAACCGCGGTCAGCCTGCAGGCGCCCTGCCCGCCACACGGAGTCGTTAGAGTGGGATGAGCCAAGTAAAGCCAAGTAAAGCCCCCCAGCCAAACCCTCCCCTAACCCGGACGACGCTGGCCAATTGTGCACTGCTTATGAGACTCCCGATCACGGACGTTTGTGATTCAGCCCAGGATCGAACCCGGGTCTGTAGTGACACCTCCAGCACTGCGATGCATTGCCTTAGAACGCTGCACCACTCAGGAGGCTAACCTATAATTTTGATTCTCAGAACGTTAGTAAAACCTTCCTCAAGAACTTTTAGGGTACCATAGTAAAATGCTCTCAGAGCCTGCCTGCATCCTAAAAATTTACATTTAAACTAAGTTTTTCACAATTCCTGACATTTAATCCTAGTAAAAATTCACTGTCTTAGGTCAGTTAGGATCACTACTTTATTTTAAGAATGTGAAATGTCAGAATAATATCAGAGAGAATGATTTATTTCAGCTTTTATTTCTTTCATTACATTCCCAGTGGGTCAGAAGTTTGCATACACTCAATTAGTATTTGGTAGCATTGCCTTTAAATTGTTTAACTTAGGTCAAACGTTTCGGGTAACCCTCCACAAGTTTCCCACAATAAGTTGGGTGAATTTTGGCCAATTCCTCCTGACAGAGCTGGTCTAGCCGAGTCAGGTTTGTAGGCCTCCTTGCTCGTACACGTTCATTCTGCCCCTGAACAAGGCAGTTAACCCACTGTTCCTAGGCCGTCATTGAAAATACAAATGTGTTCTTAACTGACTTTCCTAGTTAAATAAAGGTAAAATAAATAAAGAATCTTCTAAGGCCATGACATAATTTTCTGGAATTTTCCAAGCTGTTTAAAGGCACAGTCAACTTAGTATATGTAAACTTCTGACCCACTGGAATTTTGATACAGTGAATTATAAATGAAATAATATGTCTCTAAACAATTGTTGGAAAAATGACTTGTGTCATGCAGAAAGTAGATGTCCTAACAGACTTTCCAAAACGATAGTTTGTTAACAAGAAGTTTGTGGAGTGGTTGAAAAACAAGTTTTAATGATTCCAACCTGAGTGTATGTAAACTTCAACTGATGTTCCCAGAAGAGGCAAAATGTTCACGTCCGTTCTCAGATCGGTTAAAAAAACGTTATGTTTTAGCAGGCAGGAAACGTATTACTTTGTTCGCAGAACCAATGCGAAACCAAAAACGTACATTCCAACAACTTCCAAGCAACCAAATGTGCTAGCTGGGATGTTATTTGGAATTTCAATAGCACAGTAAAAGGCTTTCTGCTTTTCATGTAAATTATGTATTCAAATTGCATAAGTGGGCATACAATTTCAGCTCAAATCAAAAGTTTGTGTACTGTGTAATAAAAAGTATGGCCATTGAGTTGAGTTTCTATAACACTGTGCAATACTATTCTGTAAAATATAGTTTTCCGACTTTTCCTATTTCATGGGAAGTATAGCAGCACATTGTCACTTAGTATCCCACAGACTGAATTGTATTTACTCTCCCCAAACCATATACATTTACTAGATCTTTTCCTTTTTTGACACAACCCAAAGCGGATTGGATTAGCAGGATTAGTGGTGGGTGAAGGCACAGAGTGTTCCCTCCCTCTGTAAATACCAGCATCGCTGGTGTTTCAAATCAAAATGAAATCAAGTTTTTCTGTCATGTGCACAGATTAACAGATGATAAAGCAGGTGCAGGGAAATTGTTTCTAGCTCCAGCAGTATGTCTAACAGTACAATACTCATACTCAAATCATTTTTCAAAACAGAAGAAAAAACAAGAAATTAAGAAATATCTGAACAAGCAATGTCAGAGTCCAGAATATAAGTATGTGGTGTGTAAAGACAGTATGGGCAATATATAAGTAGGAAAAAGGTATGTGCAGAAGTAGTTATACGGATGAGTCGTGTCGAGAATACAGTGTGTACATACAGTAAAAAGTGAGTACTCAATTAGCTTAATTTCTCAAAGATCAAATCTGATCAAACTCTGATCAATCTCTTCCAAAGGATGAGCAACGTCTTCCTTCATCACATCGCTCATCACGTTGAACCCTCTTCTATTGATGTTACCGTGGAACCTTTACTCGCGTGTTTACCTATTTAATTATTGTGATCATACTGCATATAGAGTGTGCGAAGTCACTATTCCGTTAGCACCTCTCCAGCATTTTGGGGTGTGCGTTACTCATTCTTTTTACCGTAGAGCCTTTACTGTGCTGGTATTTTCTTCTCACATCATCTTTGCCATTGCAGTTATGGTGGAGTCATATCAAGGGCACCACAGTACAGCACATAGCTGAGGGAAGTAGGGGTGCTGAGGATACCAGTACCAGTCAAAAGTTTGGAAACACTTAGTCATTGCACGTTTTTTAAACTATTTTCTACATTGTAGAGTAATAGTGAAGACATCAACACTATGAAAAAAAACATACGGAATCATGTAGTAAACAAATAAAGTGTTAAATCAAAACATATTTAACATTTTTGATTCTTCAAAGTAGCCACCCCTGCCTTGATGACAGCTTTGAACACTCTTGGCATTCTCTCAACCAGATTCACCTGGAATGCTTTTCCAACAGTCTTGAACGAGTTCCCATGCTGGGCACTTGTTGGCTACTTTTCCTTCACTCTGCGGTCTGACTCATCCCAAACATTTAAATTTGCTTGAGGTCGGGGATTTTGGAGGCCAGGTCATCTGACGCATCACTCTCCTTCTTGGTAAAATAGCCCTTACACAACCTGGAGTTGTGTTGCGTCATTGTCCTGTTGAAAAACAAATCACTAAGCCCAAACCAGATGGGATGTCGTATCGCTGCAGAATGCTGTGGTAGCCATGCTGGTTAAGTGTGCCTTGAATTCAAAATAAATCACTGACAGTGTCACCAGCAAAGCACCCCCACACCATAACACCTCCTCCATGCTTTACGGTGGGAAATACACATTCAGAAATCATCTGTTTATCTACTCCGCGTCTCACAAAGACACGGCGGTTGGAACCAAAAATCTCCAATTTGGACTCCAGACAAAAGGACACATTTCCACCGGTCTAATGTCCATTGCTCGCATTTCTTGGCTCAAGCAAGTCTCTATTCTAATTGGTGTCCTCTAGTAGTCGTTTCTTTGAAGCAATTCGATCATGAAGGCCTGATTCACACAGTCTCCTCTGAACAGTTGATGTTGAGATGTGCCTGTTACTTGAACTCTGTGTAGCATTTATTTGGGCTGCAATTTCTGAGGCTGGTAACTTATCCTCTCCAGCACAGGTAACACTGGGTCTTCCATTCCTCTGTCGGTCCTCATGAGAGCCAGTTTCGTCATACCGCTTGACGGTTTTTGCGACTGCACTTGAAGAAACGTTCAAAATTATTGAAATGTTCCGTATTGACCGACCTTCATGTCTTGAAGTAATGATGGACTGTCACTTATATTTGGTTATTTGAGCTGTTCTTGCCATAATATGGACTTTGTTTTTTACCAAATAGGACTATCTTCTGTATACCCCCATACCTTGTCCCAACACAACTGATTGGCTCAGGCGCATTAACCTCTACTTCCACACAATCCCGGATCCGGGAGCACCCCCATCAGTAAAAAAGCTGACTAGCATAGCCTAGCATAGCGTCACAAGTAAATACTAGCATCTAAATATCATTCAATCACAAGTCCAAGACACCAGATGAAAGATACACATCTTGTGTATCCAGCCATCATTTCTGATTTTTAAAATGTTTTACAGGGAAGACACAATATGTAAATCTATTAGAAAAAGCAAAAGACACCACTTTTTTTACTCCACCATTTTTTTCCTGCATAGGTAGCTATCACAAATTCGACCAAATAAAGATATAAATAGCCACTAACCAAGAAACAACTTAATCAGATGACAGTCTGATAACATATTTATTGTATAGCATATGTTTTGTTAGAAAAATGTGCAAATTTCAGGTATAAATCATAGTTTACCATTGCAGCCACCATCACAACTCTCACCAAAGCAGCTAGAATAACTACAGAGACCATCGTGTATTACCTAAATACTCATTATAAAACATTTCTGAAAAATACACAGCGTACAGCAAATGAAAGACACAGATCTTGTGAATCCAGACAATATTTCAGATTTTCTAAGTGTTTTACAGCGAAAACACAATTTAGCCTTATATTAGCTTACCACAATAGCAAACCACACAACAGCATTGATTCAAGCCAAAAATAGCGATAACGTGTAAACCACCAAAATATATTCATGTTTTCACTGACCTGCTCAGAATTCTTCAGATGACAGTCCTATAACATCATATTACACAATACATATAGAGTTTGTTCGAAAATGTGCATATTTAGTGGCACAAATCATGGTTATACCTGGGCCCTAGGACCATGCGTCGGGACTGCCGCCCGTGGTGACTCCTTGCTGTCCCCAGTCCGCCTGGCCTTGCTGCTATTCCAGTTTCAGCTGTTCTGCCTGCGGTTATGGAACCGCCACCTGTCCCAGACCTGTTATTTTTCAACTCTTAATGATCAGCTATGAAAAGCCAACTGAAAATTATTCATGATTATTATTTGACCATGCTTGTCACTTATGAACATTTTTGAACATCTTGGCATAGTTCTGTTATAATCTCCACCCGGCACAGCCAGAAGAGGACTGGCCACCCCTCATAGCCTGGTTCCTCTCTAGGTTTCTTCCTAGGTTTTGGCCTTTCTAGGGAGTTTTTCCTAGCCACCGTGCTTCTACACCTGCATTCTAGCTGTTTGGGGTTTTAGGCTGGGTTTCTGTACAGCACTTCAAGATATTATCTGATGTACGAAGGGCTATATAAAATAAAATTGATTGGTTATACAATGAGAAAGGTAGCCAAGCTGCCAACAAAATGTCGGGAGAAATCTTGGGAGAGGCACCTATTCTAACCTATAACTAATCATAAACTTGACTAAAAAATACAGGTTGGACAGCAAATGAAAGATACATTAGTTCTTAATGCAATCGCTGTGTTACATTTTTAAATGAACGTTACTACAACATACAGCGTGCGTTAAAGCAAGACCGCACTGAAATTAATGGCGGCTTATGCATTTTACATTTTTCAACAGAACAACGAATTAACAGCATAAATAGTTCTTACTTTTTGATGAACTCCCATCAGAATCTTGGGAAAGGTGTCCTTTGTCCAAAAGAATCGTTGCTCGGTTGTAGAATGTCGTCTTCAACGTTGCAATTAGCAGTCAACATTAGCATGTGAGCCAGAGATACCCAACTGCCTAGAACGCCACAAAAATAAATACCCGAAAATCGCAATATACTGACATGAACTGATATAACTCGGTTTAAAATAACAACATTATGATGTCTTTAACACCTATATCGAATAAAAACACAGCCGGATATATCTAAGAGCTATAACCGGAGCTTCTAGTACGATATGCCAAGGTCCTTCCTGTGTCAGAGCGAAGAGGGCAAAGACCGGACCTTTCCTTCCCAAGCCATTTATAACCTTTCAGATCTGCCTAGAGACTCCATTTCAAGTCTCACTATTCGCTGACATCCAGGGGAAGGCGTATGCAGTGCATCTCAACCAATAGAAGACAGGCAAATTAATAAACTGATCTGGGAAAAGCTTGCAGAATTCTGCATTCTCACATCCACATAGGAAAATTGCTCTAAGTCCAGTTCTGTTTCACTCACAGATATAATTCAAACGGATTTAGAAACTAGAGAGTGTTTTCTATCCAATAGTAATAATAATATGCATATTGTACGAGCAAGAATTGAGTACGAGGCAGTTTAATTTGGGAACGAAATTATTACAAAGTGCAAACAGCACCCCCTATTGAGAAGAAGTTTTAAGAAGGAAATAAATTCCAAAAATTAACTTTTAAGAGGGAACACCTGTTAAATGAAATGCATTCCAGGTGACTCGCTCATGAAGCTGGTTGAGATAATGCCAAGAGTGTGCAAAGCTGTCACAAGGCAAAGGGTGGCTATTTGAAGAATCTCAAATAAAAACATTTTTTTATTTGTTTAACACTTTTTTGGTTACTACATGATTCCATATGTGTTATTTCATAGTTTTGATGTCTTCACTATTTTTCTCCAATGTAGAAAATAGTAAAAATAAAGAAAAACCCTTGAATGAGTTGGTGTTCTAAAACTTTTGACTGGTAGTGTATTTCAATGCAACGTATATTAGCTAATGTCATTACACGAACTGAACACTGCAGCACGACCTCGTGTGCTTTCTTGTCAACTCTTGATTGCGTGACAAGACACCACAAACGGATCTGGGACAAGGCAGATTTTTTTTAAATGATTTAAATAGCAAATGAACATGTTCTCTTTTGTAACTCTCAGATATGTAGAGCGATTGCTTGGCACAGTCAAGCAAAGCATAGCCAAGAAGCCCTTCTCAAAAGTGCTTGAAGTGCTGTGTTTGAAATGCTATTTGAGTCTAAAACAATCTATAAAGTTGTATTTTCCATGCTCTTTTAAGCACGGACGAACGTAATGAATGGCTTGTCAGATTTGTCCATGCCGTCCTGTTGCTATGAGCGATTTCTCAAAACATATATTTTGGTCTTTCATATGACATTTCAATGGAGTCATTAATCAATTGCTTGCTTTCAGTTCCAAAGCCCCCTTCTAAGTTTTACAAATCAAATGAGAAATATACCAAACTTTGCTAACAGATATTAAACATCACGCAATTCAAAATAAAATGTGTTTTCCTTCATTTGGTTGAGTCCTACACCTTTCTTTCTCTGGATATCTTAAGTTACCACTTCATGTTTGTTGTATTAATAATAGTCATACCATCCAATTGCATTGATTCGAATCAATAACTGCGTTCCGTAAATTAATTTTGAAACAATGTGACTTGATTGCGATAACTGCCTAGTGCCTACTCCCCTTGCCGTGTCCTTGACTGCATCCCCAAAAAAAGGCAATAGGGTGCCATTTGGGATCATACCCCTGTATTGCTCCGATTCAGTCATTACTGCTCATTGTAGCACAGAGGTTGTCAGCTGGTGGCTGGTGGCTGGTGTCGTCTAGTTAGCCCCATGCTGAGAGAAGATGGGAAAGCTTGTATCTGTTGGGTCTTATTTCCAGACAGAGGACAGAGTTGGCTGAACACTTACCTACAGATTGAGTGTCAGAGTTGTTGATCAGATTCAACATGTATTTTACTGTCTCTCTCCATCTCTGAACCTGTTCTGTTGTGTTCTCTCACTCATTGTCTGTCCTTCTGTCGCTCCCTTCTGTCTCTGTCCTTGTCTGCCTTCTGTTTCTGTTTCTGCCTTTCTTTCTTTCCCCTTCTTTCTAATTCACTGTTCCTCTGTTTTTTTCTCCTTCTCCGTTCTTCTCATTCTGTCTCCCCTTCTCAATCCTTCTCTGCCTTTCTGTTTCTTCTCCTTCCCTCCCTTTACATTTCTCTTCAGTAAATGTGGTTCAGTCAAATCAGTAGGGGCATTTTTTCTCTGCATGATGTGTTAGATATTATCTGCATGGTGGGGATAACTGAGACCAGACCACCCAGTGTCAAAACATCACTGCCGCCAATATTTCAGGCCAAGGCACCAGAATACCCTATAAAGGAGTCAGTGTCACGCGGAGCGGAACAGGTGAACACAAGAGCAGACACAGACGAGGAGACTGGGCTGAGGTAACCATGGTATTTATTGAAACACGGGGGGAAGATTGAGTGCAGGCCAGGGGAAGCTTGGGCGGAAACCAGGTGCAGAGGCTGGAGGCTGGAGCGAGAGGTGTGGTGACAGGGTAAGCACGTCCGGAGGGGAATCCAAGGGCGTGTAGAGTGGGGAATCCAGGACAGAGTAGCAGGACTGACGAGAAGTCGGACTGGAGACAGGGACCAGAGTCAGAGTGGGCAGAGATTACAATCTGGCAGTGTGGAAGTGGCAGGATTGAGTATTTGTAGTCTTGATTATGGAACAGGTTGCAACTGGTGGGAATCTGCTCTGACTGCAGCACACCTGTCTCCGCCCACACAATCACACACAGAGCGAGGGAGAGGGAGAGAGCACAGGTCTCACCAGGAGTGGTGGCAGGTCAAGGAGACACCGGATGAGCAATAGAGGGCGTGGCAGCAGCACCCCTTACGGGTACAAGGCTCCTCAGGCCCGTATCCCTCCCAATCCACCAGGTACTGCCAGCCGCAACCCCGACTGCACAGATCGAAAAGCCGCCGGATGGTATAGTCAGGATGGTCATCGATGACCCGAGGGGGTGGAGGAGCTGCTGCAGGAGGAGAGAGGGAACTGAAGCAGACAGGTTTAGTCAGGGACACATAGAAGGTTGGGTGGATTCTCAGAGAGTCTTGGAGATTCAGGTGCACAGCAGAGGGGTTAATGACACGATCAATCTCAAAGGGACCGATGAATCGGGGTGCAAGTTTCCTGGAAGCCACTTTCTCTCATCGGAGGGCAAGTCCATCGGATTAGAGTGTAGATTGGAGCTGAGGCACGGCGATGGTTAGCTTGGGATTGGGCCTGGTCGGAGGCACGGTGAAGGGCAGCCCTGGCCCTCCTCCGGGTGCGATGACAACGGCGCATGTGGTCTTGGACTGAGGGCACTGCTACCTCAACCTCATGGGCAGGGTTGATAGCCCAAAGCACCCTCAAAGGGTGGCATACCTGACGAGGCATTGATGAGGGTGTTGGGGCATATTCCACCCAGGGTAGCTGAGCACTCCAGGAGGAAGGATTAGACGAAGTCACACAGCGTAGGGCAGTTTCCAGCTCCTGGTTGGCCCGTTTGGTCTGGCCGTTGGTCTGGGAGTGATATCCAGATAAAAGACTCGCATTAATACCAAGTCCTGAATAGAAGGATCTCCAAACCTGGGATGTAAACGTGGGTCCCCTGTCAGAAACCATGTCAGTAGGAATGCCATGCAGCCAAAACACATGGGATACCAGCAGATCTACAGTCTCACAGGGGGATGGATGGAAGCTTGGGAAAGGGGAATGAAGTGAACCGCTTTGGAAAATCTGTCGATAATGGTGAGGATGACTGAGTCACCGTTAGATGGGGGAAGGCCAGTGACGAAGTTCAGAGCTGTGTGTGACCAAGGACCAAAGGGTATGGGAAGAGGGTGAAGCAGACCGGAAGTGGGTTTGGTGGAGGTTTTGTTCCGGGCAGGAGGCTGAGATGAACAGGTGGAACAGGTTGCAGCTGGTGGGGATCTGCTCTGACTCCAGCACACCTGTCTCCGCCCACACAATCACACACACACACACACACAGAAGCAGGCGGAGGCAGCGAGAGAGGAGGGGAGGTGGCACACGGGGTGTCGAGCGGAGCAAAGGTGGGAACAAGGACCAACTCCCTGTAATTACGATGAGGAGTTGATCACGGTTCAGATACCATGTTTTCTGGTTCTGCGCACCGTGTCTCCAGTGCCCCTCCACGGCCCAGTATATCCTCCACCAGCTCTACGCAGGGTATCGCCAGTGCGCCTGCACAGCCAAGTGTGTCCTGTGTCAGCGACCTGCACCTGCCGGGCTAAAGTGAGCATCCAGCCAGGACGGGTTGTTCCAGCTCTACGCTCCAGACCTCCAGTGCGCCTCCACGGTCCAGTATATCCTGTGCCAGCTCCATGCACCCGGCCTCGAGTGTGTGTCTCCAGCCTAGTACGTCCTGTGCCTGCTCCACGCACGAAGCCTCCAGTGGTGATCCATGGCCCAAAGCCTCCATTGATGATCCATGGCACGAAGCCTGCAGTGATGATCCATGGGCCGGAGCCTCCAGTGATGATCCATGGCCCGAAGCCTCCAGTGATGATCCATGGCACGAAGCCTCCAGTGATGATCCATGGCCCGAAGCCTCCAGTGATGATCCATGGCCCGAAGCCTGCAGTGATGATCCAAGGCCCGGAACCTCCTGAGACGGTCCACAGTCTTGAACCTCCAGCAACGGTCTGCCGTCCAGAGTCTCCAGCGACGGTCTCCCTTCCAGAGTCTCCAGCGACGGTCTGCAGTCTAGAGTCTCCAGCGACGTTCTGCAGTCCAGAGTCTCCAGCGACGGTCTGCAGTCCAGAGTCTCCAGCGACGGTCTGCAGTCCAGAGCCTCCAGCGGCGGTCGGCAGTCCAGAGCCTCCAGCGGCGGTCGGCAGTCCAGAGCCTCCAGCGACGGTCTGCAGTCCAGAGCCTCCAGCGGCGGTCGGCAGTCCAGACCCTCCAGCGGCGGTCTGCAGTCCAGACCCTCCAGCGGCGGTCTGCAGTCCAGAGCCTCCAGCGGCGGTCGGCAGTCCAGAGCCTCCAGGGGCGGTCGGCAGTCCAGAGCCTCCAGCGGCGGTCGGCAGTCCAGAGCCTCCAGCGGCGGTCGGCAGTCCAGAGCCTCCAACGGGGGTTCCCAGTTCGGAGCCTCCGGCGATGATCCACGGTCCGGTTCCTCCGGCGACAAATCGCGGTCCGGAGTCTCCGGCGACAAATCGCGGTCCGGAGTCTCCGGCGACGATCCACGGTCTGGTGCCAACGGAAGCGGAGGGATCAGCGTGCGGAGCGGGGGCTACGTCACGAACCGGAGCCGCCACCGAGGATAGATGCCCACCCGGACCCTCCCCTATAGAGTCATGTTTTGCGTCCGGAGTCCGCCCTGACCTTAGAGAGCCTTTTTATTTTTCTATTTTATTAGGTCAGGGTGTGATTTGGGTGGGCATTCTATTTTGTCTATTTCTTTGTTGGCCGGGTATGGTTCCCAATCAGAGGCAGCTGTCTATCGTTGTCTCTGATTGGGGATCATACTTAGGCAGCCATTTTTCCCACCTTCAGTTGTGGGATCTTGTTTGTGTGTAGTTGCTTTCGTCACTGCATATAGCTTTCCGTTCGTTTTTGTATTTTGTTGTTTTTCGGTGTCATTTTGAATAAAGAAAAATGTACGCCTACCACACTGCACCGTGGTCTCATTCTAACGACGGACGTAACAGAGGGAGAGAGCACTGGGGGAGTGGCAGCAGGTCAAGGAGACACCGCATGAGCACTAGAGGGCGTGGCAGGAGCAGATGTGACAGTCAGGATCAAAACCTATACATCCTAATTCAATGTCTAATTGTCTGTGTGACATCTATACTTTTTTATGACAAAATTATGCTTAAAGGCTGTGAAGTGCAATGATGCGCAAATAGTTTAAATATTTGAACATAGACATTTTTTGGAGGCGGATTTGATTATTATGCTTCTTCAAAAGTTCCCAACAGAAGGAGGCAATTAAAAGAAGCCAAAATGGAAATCCTTCTCTTGTGGCAAAGTTAATAGAAAATGAACAATCTAACGTTTAATGATTATGAAAATGTATCTTGCGAGTGGGTTTCTTTTAAATTAAGTTTATATAAGTTTTTAAATTATGTTCCTATATTGAAAGCAACAAAGTAACCAGAGATAAGATCCGTTAATATAATAGATGGCAAATTACTCAGACGAAATCAGATGTTGCCATGGTAACAGGGCAAAGTAACCCTCAAGGCCTTTATCGGGACAAAAAAAGTGCTTGCTTCACTTCATTTTACTTTCCCCTAAACATTTGTAACTTTCTAAAGTTTAACTGAGTGTGTCTGAACGTCAGGAATGATTGTGCTGAAAGTGAGACTGAACATTTAATCATGGTCAGCACCACAGTGAAATATCAACATCAATTTTATTTCCCCTACTTTCCCTTTGGCTCATAATTTGCTGGGGTTTTAAGACGGATGCTGTGTCACTCAACGTTTGCCACGTTTGTCGGTTTCACTCCTACTCCCCCACTTTACCCTGACTCTTCTCATCTCTCAAATGTAGACAAAAGCTATACAGCAACAAAAAAAAGAACTTGTTCTGTATAGAACGTCTTCCTTTTAAGGAGAGGGGAAGTCTCATTCCTTTAGCAGTGGGTCCGATCAGAACCCATGCTTGCAGCAATACACAGTACGTGTGATCCAGAGGCAGCGTCTTGGCTTGCTGGACCACCCCAGGCCACTGTACAGAACTTATTTAACGAGACGAGCCATTGAACATTTTTTGATTCTCTGTAGCAGCTGTCCTCTAGTGCACAGTGGACCCACCATAGAGATACAATGTATGTCGCATTTAATTATGACTGTGTTATGTTGGGTTGGTACCACGGTTGGCGGCACCTTAATTGAGTAGAACGGGCTTGTGGCAATGGCTGGAGCGGTATTAGTGGAATGGTATCAAATACATCAAACACATGGTTCCAGATATTATTATGTGCCGTCCTCCCCTCAGCAGCCTCCACTGGTTGGTATAGAACATTATTGTGTCTAGCAATTCTGTTCACCTTTGGGACGTGCACGTTCTTCTCCAGACGCTTACTAATGGCTCCTATTAATTTTCTCTTCCTAGTGAAGCATTTGTAAGTCATTGCATGATCCATCTAAGCCTTCGACACGGGCACACACACACACACACGGTTGCACACACAAAGGCATACGCACAGACACACACGGGCCACACACACAAACGGATACACACACAGAGTTCGGGAGTAACTGATTATACGTAGTCTGATGACAAGTAAACAAACGGTAATCAGTTACGTTACCAGCTAAAATATTGTAATCGGATACTTATGAAAAATGAGATGATTACATTTGGATTGTTTTTCAATTCAGAAAAGATGTTTGTGAGAAAAAAAAATGCATTACGACACCTTTCTGTTTTCTCAATGACATTCAATTCAGCATTGAAAAAACCTGAGTGAGTCTGACCACAAGTCAGAGACCACTATGATGACACACCAAATGTGTTTGATGGCTCCTTTTTGTCTTCTTCTAATGCAATTGAAGGGTGAAGTAATCCAATTACCTTACTGAGTTTGGGTAATCCAAAGTTATGTTACCGACTATAATTTTGGACAGGTAACTATAGCGGTAGCTGATTACATTTAGAAAGTAACCTACCAAAACCCTGCACACACACACACACACACACAGTACACGTGAGGATGAAACTTGTGTCCTCTATGCCAAACTTTCTCCACTCCCCAGATTGTTTTAATTAGAACTTTATTGCCCCTTCTATTGGTTTGCTTCCTGACAGCTCTGTGTTTCACGAGTCTATATATAATAACGGCTGAATCAAGATTTACTCTCTGCCGTACATCCAGGTTCTGATGAATGGGAGGCACATTTGTAACAGTGTCTGCAGTTCCTGAAGGCAGGGAAACAGTGTTTGTGTGTATGTGTGTGTGTGCAAGCGTGTGTCTGCGTGCTTGCATGTGTCATTGCGGTACCTTCGGGTGAGTAATTGTATTCCTGCTGGAAGGAGAAATAATATTGAAGGAGAAAGGAGGCAAATGTCTCCTGCTCCACAGGGGTAATATTTCTGTTCTAGCCAATTGCATTTCAGAGTGGTCCAAAACAGCAAGGCAACTGACAGCGAGAGAGTGAAGGGAGAGGTGCTATCAAACGAACAGACTGTAGGCCTATCGCCCATTGTAATGGCATCAAAAGTACACACTACTCAATAAATTCAACCATAAATCATGGGAAAAAGACGGAACAGTAGTTAACTTTCACAGTGTCAAATTCTGTTCTACTGTTACAACCCACGTGTGTGTGTGTGTGTGTGTGTGTGTGTGTGTGTGTGTGTGTGTGTGTGTGTGTGTGTGTGTGGTGCTGCTGTCCCTTGATCACTCTTACAAAGGATCATTAAGATGTTTCACATGTGTGCCCTCTTGGCTGACCTTTAGCTGGGTCTGAAACCCCTGATGAATGACACAGCGATCCATGTTGCTGCTGGTTCTCAAGGGTCATTACCACCACATCAAGATATGCAGGGAAGTCAGTTTTGTGTGCGTGTGCATATCTCTCTCTCTCTCTCTCAATGAATACTCAGGGAGAAAAAGGTGTAGTTTCACACGCAGAGTGCAGCAGGTGTTTATTTCACCTTCACAGAAGGCAGGAATCATGGTCACAGGTAGGCAATGGTCATACACAGGTTGGGCAAACAGGCAGGTGAATCAAAACTAGGACTGAAGGATATAACTGGTTCTCACACACGAGCTAGGAAAAGGCTTAGTGGAGTCAAAACGAACAACACCTCACAAAGCCACAAACAGTATGAACTAAATAAGGAGCCCGATGAGACCAGGTGAGTAACTAACACAGGTGAAATCAATGAACAAAAAGACAGGGCTACGTTCAAGAACACAACAAAACAGAACACAAGATTGACTAAGAAAATAAATACAGAATCTTACACCTCTCTTCCTCTCCCTCTAGTTTACTCTGGTTTAAATGTCATTGTCTCTTCACGACACACACAGTTGACATCATGTCAGTATTTAGCCCTGATATTTAGCTTTCCATTAGCAAGCGGTGGCCTTTTCCGGAAGGCTTGGACTAACCAGATAATTATGTTCATATTGCTTCCAAACACGTCGCCTAATGTCGCATGTGTGTGCATGCTGTATAATTCATTTGCCCAATCTGTCTGTATCCTCAATTCTGATCTTGGGTTAGTTCTGACGAGCTTGTTACGTCACATGAATAAGCTGTGGATCAAATTATACACCACCTTTTACAGAAGTAAAACACCAATGGGGGCATACGAAATACAATGACATTTTAAGCTATGACTGGTTTGTTTTTAAGTGTGATGGTTAAAAATGTGGACTTACACGTTTACGGAGAGCAATGATTATGAAAAGGAAAAAAAAATGTACCCAAAAAATTATAAATTAAAGAGCGTATTAGAATATCTGGGACTAATTGCTTTATTAAATATTCTCATCAGCATCGTTCATTAAAATGAACCAAGTTACGGTGAATTAGAGGATGATAATGACTTATCAAGGGGCAAAGGATTGGGGTGTGACTTTGCATTCCAAAAAGGACCCTTCCTTTACATATCAATTCATCTTAAAAGAAATTAACAAAATGAAAAGTCTTTATAAAACTTCATAATACCATAGATGGCATGGTGGGAGGCCTCAAGATTGTGGCATATTCAATCAACACTTTCCCTTTGTTAAAGGCCGACTCAGTGACAGTTGTCATGATAATCTCATCGACTGTCAGTCTTGGCATCCATATCCACATCTATGAATTTGAGATCCCATACTGCAAACCAAGACTGCCGTTTTGTCGTTTTTCGACTTGATGAGTGAGTCTTTGAAACATGAAAAGAGTGGGCCTTCATAACACCTGCATTGCCAACAGGTTTGATATACAGTACCAGTCAAAAGTTTGGACACACCCACTCATTCAAGGGTTTTTCTTTATTTTTACATTGTAGAATAATAGTGAAGACATCAATGAAAAAAATTAAAATAAATGAAATAACACATATGTATGTGTAACACATATTATGTAGTAACAAAAAAAAACTATATATTTTAAATGTTAGATTCTTCAAATTAGCCACCCTTTGCCTTGATGACAGCCTCAATGACACTCTTGGCTGTATACAGTAGCTGAGGGATCTCAAATGCTCTTGAAATGTTCCGTATTGACTGACCTTCATGTCTTAAAGTAATGATGGACTGTCGTTTGTCTTTGATTATTTGAGCTGTTCTTGCCATAATATGGACCTTGTCTTTTACCAAATAGGGCTATCTTCTGTATGCCCCTACCATGTCACAACACAACTGTGTCATGACTCTCTCCTTGCTGAGGATCTAAGGCCTTGGATCAGCTTGACAAATGGCTGACAGATAGCCAGACCCCCCTCTCTCCCACAGGAGAGGAGAAGGGAGTTGGGCCGGTCATAAATTGTATGCCGCAAAAGGGTCTTTCCTGCCCTGCAGTATTGGGGAAGAAGTGTGCTTTGTGTAGAGAGACTTTTGCCACCAAAACCTTTTTGTCCAGAAAGTGAATATGGGAACAATATTTATAAGATAGGAATGTTAAGAATGGTCTGTGGGGATCTAAAGAATAATCATGTCATATTGATTTTCATTTTGTGATGTCATTAAAAACTGTATAATGAAAATACTGTCACTTAGAAAGGAAACACATTCTGTCAAGTTTACATTTAAATGTTGGATAAAATATATGATTAAGTATGAGAGTATTTTTGACAAAATAAAAATGTGATTTTAGTCTTCTAATGAGAAAATGGTTTTTCATATCCATTGCACATGAACTAAGTCACGCCCCTAATGAGATCAGAAGTACATGTCAGTGTGATGGAACCACCTTCCCGACCAGAGTGCTTAAAAGGACTCGCTAAGAATTAACATAGCAGACCAGCAGACGGTCGGTGTGAGCCGGACATTACGAATGGTTGAAACTACCAGACTAGAAAGCGTGGAGAAGTGGGTACACGGCTGAAAAGGATGAGACCAGTACATTGCTGGGTTACTACTGGCATGTAAAGTGGTCGTGAGCTGATCCCTGCATAATCAACCATTGAGACAACTACGAGACCAGCAGACGGATGGTGGGAGCCGGATGTTACGAATGGTTAAAAACTCTGAAGCTCTCAACCTCAACACTAGATGAGAAGATAACCTCACCTAGGAGACCAGCCAACATGAAGCGCGAGCTAAACGTTTCAAATGGTTGAAACTCTGAAAACCAACATGAAGTGAGAACCTTCACTACGAGAACAGAAACATTCACAGTCTGCAGCTGTGAATGTAAAAGTGGTCCTAGAACTTTGACTAAAGACACGAGGCGGGAAGGAAGAATCCCATCTCAGACAACCATTAGTGCATCTGAAGAATCTCTAACAAACACTTCACTACCAGAGAAGCTCTACAACTAAGAAGGACATTGTGACCTCTGGTGGACAACCAGAGCCTTACATCAAGCCACTCGCCATAGATGGATCGATTGGTTTCAACCGAGAGACGGCAGAGAGAGATCTACGCATAAAAATATACATTGCATTTCTTATCTGAATGAGCGATGGTTCATGTGCAAATTATTACTATTCCTTTGAGCGTTGGTTTCCAATTGTATCCAAGTGTTGTCTCTCTTGTGTCTCTCACTCTTTTACCTACCCCTCCCTCTCCATATGTGTAACAAGCCATCATATATTGTCAGTCCGCTAGGGACTTTTATCTCATGTAAGTGGGTACAGTGGTTCTTCCTTTAAATGTGTCTTCCTTTAAAAGTTGCAGCACAGCTTACTTGAATAGAACAGACAATATTGGATTGATTTTTAGAAATTCAGCTCAATTAATTTGATGAATATTATGGTTTTTCTATTCCAAGAAAAACAAAAATGCATTTCTTACTGTACACAATTTTTGACGGATTTCCGTTAGGAAAATATGGCACGTTACAAAAATGTTCTATTCCAAGAAAACGAAAATGCATTTGTTGCTGTAGCTGTTTTAGCGTAACTTACTTATTGGCATAAAGGCCTACTCAAATATACAGTACGTCAATCTATCACTCCTTAATTTGTGCATGTCATCACACAGCATACAAGTCATCCAAGTCTTTAAATACAGTCAAGCATTTTAGTTACAAAACTAAATAACAAAGGGAGCCTTGATTAATTCGACAAGCGATTTAAATAAGGGTTTCAATTAGGAAAACATGGCGCTGTACAACGTGACCAGTCAGGAGTAGGCCTAGGATACTAAGAGACTGTGATTGAAGAGCAAAATAATCCTTACATTTCCAAATGAAAATCTGATTGATTTATAAAGACCAGTCCCCATTCTCTTTCATTCAATGATATTTATTCCCATTGTAATGTGTTATGGATCCATCCAGATGGTTAGAAAACAGTGCATTTGTAGGGCTGTGCAAAATATATGGGAGAAGTGACATGCCTCGCAAACATCCATTAATACTGTACATTTAAAGACCCTAAACTCGGCAAGAGTCTATTGTCCTGCTGATAGCCCATTAAGGGTCGGTGGCTTCTAACCAATCAAGGACACGTTGTTTGCAGAGTCCACAAACAGGAGGTGGAGTTCCAGAGCTCACATGTGTGCCTGGGATGGATTGTGACTCCATCTCGTTCCTCGCCCTCTTCAACGCATCATTCTCCACCTGACTCTCCGCCAAGGCCGCCTGAATCTCCGCCAATGACTCTCCATCAATACCACCTGGCTCTGGACCAATGCATCAGCTGATTAATTTCACAATCACGGCTAAAGCGATTTAATTACGGGTTTCAGTTAGGAAAATATGGCAGTGTACAACGGGACCGGTCGGGAGTAGGCCTAAGCTACTAAGTGACTGCAAAATGATCCTAACATTTACAAATATAAATCTGATTGATTTATCAAGATTCTTTGGGATCACTGGGATTCTCAGCCTCTTACCCTATTACAGGGGCTGAGTCACTGTGTCACGACTTCCGCCGAAGTTGCGTCACTGACGTGGTCTTCCTGTCTGGGTTGGCGCCCCCCCCCCCCTTGAGTTGTGCTGTGGAGGAGATCTTTGCGGGCTATGCTCGGCCTTATCTCAGGATGGTAAGTTGGTGGTTGAAGATATCCCTCTAGTGGAGTGGTGGCTATGCTTTGGCAAAGTGGGTGGGGTTATATCCTGCCTGTTTGGCCCTGTCCGGGGGTATCATAGGATGGGGCGTCAGTGTTTCCTGACCTCTCCTGTCTCAGCCTCCAGTATTTATGCTGCAGTAGTTTGTGTCGGGGGGCTAGGGTCAGTCTGTTATATCTGGAGTATTTCTCCTGTCTTATCCCGTGTCCTGTGTGAATTTAAGTATGCTCTCTCTAATTATTTCTTTCTCTCTTTCTCTTTCTCTCTCTCGGAGGACCTGAGCCCTAGGACCATGCCTCAGGACTACCTGGCATGATGACTCCTTGTTGTCCCTAGTCCACCTGGCCGTGCTGCTGCTCTAGTTTCAACTGTTCTGCCTGCGGCTATGGAACCCTGACCTGTTCACTGTGATTACTATTATTTGACCATGCTGGTCATTTATGAACATCTTGGCCATGTTCTGTTATAATCTCCACCCGGCACAGCCAGAAGAGGACTGGCCACCCCTCATAGCCTGGTTCCTCTCTAGGTTTATTCCTAGGTTTTGGCCTTTCTAGGGAGTTTTTCCTAGCCACTGTGCTTCTACACCTGCATTGCTTGACGTTTGGGGTGTTAGGCTGGGTTTCTGTACAGCACTTTTATATATCAGCTGATGTAAGAAGGGCTATATAAATACATTTGATTTGATCAAGACCAGTCCCCATGCTCTGTCATTCAGTGATATTTATTACCTATTGTCCTCCTGATAGTTGAAATAAACATCTGCATTTTGAAAGAGTATTTTTTTCATTATTTTGTTAACAAAAGCATAAATACTGTACAGTATATGCTTGATCTGACATTGTGCGGTTGAATGAGGTTTGAAGTTAGAAATGTAAAACTTTAGAGTACTTAATACATTGCAAGTTGGGGGGTGGTTCACACCTACAGTAGCCGAGCAATTAAACTATCCTTTTGTAAAGGTTGAAGAGTCTATTGTCCTGCTAATAGCCCATCTTAAACGTAGTTTGCAGAATTCACAGCCTGCTACGCTTGTGAAAAAGAAATTGCCTCCTGCTGTCCATCAATACTTCAAATAAAAACACAGAATATTTAAAGGGGATTTTATATAATTATAATTCAGGGTTAATAATCATAATAATAATCATTGGATAACAGATTGTCTCTCGGAACTCATTAAGAGGTGGCTTCTATCTTCAATATAATCATTAATTCAGAAGGTTAAACCCATAGGTTTTAGGCCTGCAGTAGGTTATAATAAATGGAAAATGGTGTGTCAATTCATAAACCATGTGCCATGTGCCATGGATACGGTACATTGAAAATCTCTTCCTAATCTCTTCCTAACTATCTATATGGCATAGCTGTCAGGGTTTGATCCTTAAATGAAACTGGTGTATACACTGCTCAAAAAAATAAAGGGAACACTTAAACAACACAATGTAACTCCAAGTCAATCACACTTCTGTGAAATCAAACTGGCCACTTAGGAAGCAACACTGATTGACAATACATTTCACATGCTGTTGTGCAAATGGAATAGACAAAAGGGGGAAATTATAGGGAATTAGCAAGACATCCCCAATAAAGGAGTGGTTCTGCAGGTGGTGACCACAGACCACTTCTCAGTTCCTATGCTTCCTGGCTGATGTTTTGGTCACTTTTGAATGCTGGCGGTGCTTTCACTCTAGTGGTAGCATGAGACGGAGTCTACAACCCACACAAGTGGCTCAGGTAGTGCAGCTCATCCAGGATGGCACATCAATGCGAGCTGTGGCAAAAAGGTTTGTTGTGTCTGTCAGCGTAGTGTCCATAGCATGGAGGCGCTACCAGGAGACAGGCCAGTACATCAGGAGATGTGGAGGAGGCCGTAGGAGGGCAACAACCCAGCAGCAGGACCGCTACCTCCGCCTTTGTGCAAGGAGGAGCACTGCCAGAGCCCTGCAAAATGACCTCCAGCAGGCCACAACGCGTAATATCAATGCTTGTTGATGAGCTTTGAGGGTACTATGGTGTTGAACGCTGAGCTGTAGTCAATGAACAGCATTCTCACATAGGTGTTCCTTTTATCCAGGTGGGAAAGGGCATTGTGGAGTGCAATAGAGAGTGCATCATCTGTGGATCTGTTTGGCCAGTGGCAAATTGGAGTGGGTCTAGGGTTTCTGGGATAATGGTGTTGATGTGAGCCATTACCAGCCTTTCAAAGCACTTCATGGCTACGGACGTGAGTGCTACGGGTCTGTAGTCATTTAGGCAGGTTGCCGTTGTGTTCTAGGGCACAGGGACTATGGAGTTCTGCTTAAAGCATGTTGGTATTACAGACTCAATCAGGGACATGTGGAAAAGGTCAGTGAAGACACCTGCCAGTTGGTCAGCACATGCCCGTAGCACACGTCCTGGTAATCCATCTGGCCCCGCAGCCTTGTGTATGTTAACCTGTTTAAAGGTCTTACTCACCTTCGGCTACGGAGAGCGTTATCACACAGTCGTCCAGAACAGCTGATGCTCTCATGCATGCCTCAGTGTTGCTTGCCTCGAAGCGAGCATAGAAGTGATTTAGCTCGTCTGGTAGGCTCGTGTCGCTGCGCAGCTCGCGGGTGTGCTTCCCTTTGTAGTCTGTAATAGTTTGCAAGCCCTGCCACATCCGACGAGCGTCGACCTAGCCGGTGTAGTATGATTCAATCTTAGCCGTCTATTGACGCTTTGCCTGTTTGATGGTTCGTCGCAGGGCATAGCGAGATTTCTTGTAAGCTTCCGGGTTAGAGTCCCGCAACTTGAAAACGGCAGCTCTACCCTTTAGCTCAGTGCGAATGTTGCCTGTAATCCATGGCTTCTGGTTGTGGTATGTACGTACAGTCACTGTGGGGGGCGACGTCCTTAATTCACGTATTGATAAAGCCAGTGACTGATGTGGTGTATTCCTCAATGTCATAGGAAGAATCCCGGAACATGTTCCAGTCTGTGATAGCAAAACAGTCCTGTAGTTTAGCATCTGCTTCCTCTGACCACTTTTTTATAGACCGCTGGTGCTTCCTGCTTTAATTTTTGCTTGTAAGCAGGAATCAGGAGGATAGAGTTGTGGTCGGATTTACCAAATGGAGGGCGAGGGAGAGCTTTTTACGCGTCTCTGTGTGTGGAGTACAGGTGATCTAGATTTTCTCCCCTCTGGTTGCACATTTAACATGTTGATAGAGATTTGGTAGAACTGATTTAAGTTTCCCTGCATTAAAGTTTCCGGTCACTAGGAGCGCCGCCTCTGGGTGAGTGGTTTCCTGTTTGCTTATTTCCTTATACAGCTGACTGAGTGCGGTCTTAGTGCCGGCATCTGTCTGTGGTGGTAAATAAACAGCCACGAAAAGTATAGCTGAGAACTCTCTAGGCAAGTAGTGTGCCCTGCAATTTATCACAATATACTCTACTTCAGACGAGCAAAATCTAGAGACTTCCTTAGATTTCGTGCACCCGCTGTTGTTTACAAATATGCACAGACCATCCCCCCTCGTCTTACCGGAGTGTGCTGCTCTATCCTGCCGGTGCAGCGTGTATCCCGCTAGCTGAATATCCATGTCGTCATTCAGCCAAGATTGCGTGAAGCATAGGATAGTACAGTTTTTGATGTCCCGTTGGTAGGATATTCGTGATCGTATCTCGTCTAGTTTATTGTCCAATGATTGCACGTTGGCGAGTAATGTTGACGGTAACGACAGCTTTCCTAGTTGCCTTCTGCGGGTCCGGACGAGGCATCCGGCTCTTCGTCCTCTACGCAGAGGTTTCCCTTCCTTCCCTCCAGACGCTTCCTTTTGCGAATAATTGGGATGTCTGCCCTGTGGGGTGTTTGGAGAATATCGTGTCCTGCTTGTTGCTGTTGAAGAAATCTTCGTCTAATCCGAGTTTATTTATTTTATTTATTTTATTTTTTATTTTTATTTTACCGTTATTTTACCAGGTAAGTTGACTGAGAACACGTTCTCATTTGCAGCAACGACCTGGGGAATAGTTACAGGGGAGAGGAGGGGGATGAATGAGCCAATTGTAAACTTGAGTGATCGCTGTCCTGATATCCAGAAGCTCTTTTCTTCCGTAAAATACGGTTGCAGAAACATTATGTACAAAATAATTTACAAATATCGCGAAAAAAAACACATAATAGCACAATTGGTTAGGAGACCGTAAAACGGCGGCCATCTCCTCCGATGCCATTTTCCTTCAATCCATCAATCTAGTGTCAGAGGAGAGACTCAGACTGAAAACGCCTCCGTTAATTGTTTAGGCTACCGATAGACCACAGTTTAGACTACTGATAGATCAGCGTTCAAACTCCCCCTGGTGATAGTGTGGTGCAATGACCGAATACCACCATCTACCACTAACGGTCGTGGCATAAGCTCATAACTTTTAAAGGAAGAACCACTGGATGTGTATTCTGTGTTATTATTTAGTTGGTTAGTAAATAAATAATTAATTACATTTGTTTAGAACTAAATAACCAGAAAGGCTGGGGTTCTTGCGGAATCAAGAGGTCTACAACATTCAGAATGAGACTGATATGAGGTAATGATTAATAAGTGACTGTTATTGATGTAAGAGATATCTATATGTCTTTAGAGTTTAATTCAGGATATGGTAACTCGTTAACCTGTCTAGGCTGAGGGTGCCGCTAGCGGCACTCCCCCCCCACCCCCACTGAAAAGGCAGAGCCGCGAAATTCAAAAAAAATATTTTTTAAAAATATTTAACTTTCACACATTAAAATCCAATACAGCTAATGAAAGACACAGATCTTGTGAATCCAGCCAACATGTCCGATTTTTAAAATGTTTTACAGGGAAGACTCAATATGTAAAGATGTAAATCTATTACCTAAAAACACATTAGCATAATCCACCATCTTTTATTTGTCCACCAACACCAGTAGCTATCACCAATTCGGCTAAACTAAGATATTTATAGCCCCTAACCAAGAAAAAAACTCATCAGATGACAGTCTGATAACATATTTATGGTATGGGATAGGTTTTGTTAGAAAAATGTGCATATTTCAGGTAGATGGCATAGGTTACAATTGCACCCACCGTCACAAATGGACTAGAATAACTACATAGAGCAACGTGTTTACCTACTTACTAATCATCAAACATTTCGTAAAAATACACAGCATACACTAATCGAAAGACACAGATCCTGTGAATACAGACAATATTTCAGATTTTCTAAGTGTCTTACAGCGAAAACACAATAAATCGTTATATTAGCATAGCACATAGCACATAGCAGCCCAGCATTGATTCTAGCCAAAGTGAGCGATAACGTCAACATCGCCAAAATATATTATTTTTTTCACTAACCTTCTCAGAATTCTTCAGATGACACCCCTGTAACATCACATTACAACATACATATACAGTTTGTTCGAAAATGTGCATATTTAGCCACCAAAATCATGGTTAGACAATGTGAAATGTAGCCCAGCTGGTGAGAAAATGTCCGTGCGCCATATTAGACAGTGATCTACTCTTATACATAAATACTCATAAACGTGACTAAAAAATATAGGGTGGACATCGATTGATAGACAATTTAATTCTTAATACAATCGCGGAATTACATTTTTTTAATTATCCTTACTTTTCAATACAGTTTGCGCCAAGCGAAGCTACGTCAAAAAACATGGCGTCCTAAGCCACTAACATTTTTCGACAGAAACACGATTTATCATAATAAAAATGTCCTACTTTGAGCTGTTCTTCCATCAGTATCTTGGTCAAAGGATCCTTTCTTGGGTCTAATCGTCTTTTGGTGGAAAGCTGTCCTCTTGCCATGTGGAAATGCCAACTGCGTTCAGCATGAACAGGAAGCGTGCCCAGCGATTCACAGCGTTTCAGAAATAAATGTCCCAAAATCGCACTAAACGGATATAAATTGCTATAAAACGCTTTAAATTAACTACCTTATGATGTTTTTAACTCCTATAACGAGTCTTAACATGACCGGAGAAAGATTACTCCCAACACTAATGCTTGGAACAGGTGCGGGTCGGTGTCCTCCACGCGCATAACGCAGCTCCAAAAGACTTACTAGCTACAGGGTTTTTTAATTTATAGTGCCTGTGAACGCGCAATCGACCCCATTCAAATCGTCATCACGTAAAGGCATCCAGGGGAAGACGTAAGCAGTGTCCGTATACTCATAGCAATAACTGTGGCCTTTTAACTGACTCCAGATCAGGGGCCAACATTTCTGAAATCTGACTCCATGTCAGGGAAATTGCTGTAGAATGGGTTCTGTTCCACTTAGAGACAAAATTTCAACTCCTATAGAAACTATAGACTGTTTTCTATCCAATAATAATAATAATATGCATATTGTACGATCAAGAATTTTGTGGGAAGCCGTTTCAAAAATTACACGATTAGCATAAATAGTGACAACAGCGCCCCCAGCCTCAACAGGTTAAACAACTTATCCTGTGGTGCCCTAAATTCGTAATGAGTTAATTGCTACATGATTAATTTAATTAAGTAACAGTTAAACATAGTTAGTTGATTCGATAAATAACAGTCATCACATTAATGATAGTCACGTCACGACAACTGATTGGCTCAAACGCATTTAGAAGGAAAGAAATTCCACAAATGAACTTTTAACCTTCTAGGACACACGTTCCGCTAGCAGAACACCCCACAACATTCCTCTGAAAAGGCAGCGCGGGAAATTCAAAAATATTTTTTTGAAATATGTAACTTTCACACATTGAGTCCAATGCAGCAAATGAAAGATAGACATTTTGTTAATCTACCCATCATATCCGATTTCAAAAATGCTTTACAGCGAAAACACAACATATGACTATGTTAGATCACCGCCAAGTCCAAAAAACACACAGCCATTTTCCAGCCAAAGATAGGAGTCACAAATAGCAGAAATAGAGATAAAATTAATCACTAACCTTTGATGATCTTCATCAGATGACACTCATAGGACATCATGTTACACAATACATGTATGTTTTGGTCGATAATGTGCATATTTATATCCAAAAATCTCAGTTTACATTGGTGCCATGTTCAGAAATGCCTCCAAAATATCCGGAGAAATTGCAGAGAGCCACATCAAATAAGGGGAAATACTCATCATAAACTTTGATGAAAGATACATGTTTTACATAGAATTAAAGATACACTTGTTCTTAATGCAACCGCTGTGTCAGATTTCAAAAAAACTTTACGGAAAAAGCACACCATGCAATAATCTGAGACGGCGCTCAGATATAACAACATTTCTCCGCCATGTTGGAGTCAACAGAAATACGAAATTACATCATAAATATTCCCTTACCCTTGATGATCTTCATCAGAATGCACTCCCAGGAATCCTAGTTCCACAATAGATTGTTGTTTTGTTCGATAATGTCCAATTTATGTCGATTTATGTCTAAGTAGCTACTTTTGCCAGCACGTTTAGTAAACATATCCAAACGCTCGCGCAGGTCCAGGCGAACTCGGACTAAAACTTCAAAAAGTTATATTACAGGTTGAATAAACTGGTCAAACTAAGGGAGAATCAATCTTTAGGATGTTGTTATCATATATATCCAATAACGCTCCAACCGGAGAATTCTTTTGTGTCTGTAGAAGTAATGGAACGCAAGGCGATATCATGTGGAATGCGCATGACCAGGAACTGGCAATCTGCCAGACCACTGACTCATTCCCCTCTCATCCGGCCCCACATCACAGTATAAGCTTCATTCAACGTTCTATAGACTATTGACATCTAGTGGAAGGCGTAGGAAGTGCAAACAGATCCATATCTTACTGGGATTTGAACAGGCGATGAGTTTAATATCGACCAGCCTCAGAATTTCCACTTCCTGTTTGGAAGTTTGCCTGCCATATGAGTTCTGTTATACTTACAGGCATAATTCAAACAGTTTTAGAAACTTCATAGTGTTTTCTATCCAATAGTAATACTAATTTGCATATATTAGCATCTGGGACAGAGTTGGAGGCAGTTCAATTTGGGCACGCTATTCATTCATCCAAAGTCCCTAAAAAGTTAACAAGGCACACTTGTTAATTGAAATGCATTCCAGGTGACCACCTCATGAAGCTGGTTGAGAGAATGCCAAGAGTGTGCAAAGCTGTCATCAAGGCAAACGGTAGCTACTTTGAAGAATCTCAAATATAAAATATGTATTGATTTGTTTAACACTTTTTTGGTTACTAAATGATTCCATATGTGTTATTTCATAGTTTTGATGTTTTCACTATTATTCTACAATGTAGGAAATATAACAATAAAAAAAACTTGAATGAGTAGGTGTGTCCAAACTTTTGACTGGTACTGTATACAGTAGCTGAGGGATCTCAAATGCCTGCCTTTCCTCCCTCCTCTCGTCCCATGAGATGACATGGATAGAAAACAGCAGAAGCTCGGAAATATCCAATCAGGCTCCAGTCCTACTTACCGAATTTTAAAACATAAATTATAGACATGAGGCCTGTCAAAGTTTTCACCCACACTATATTTTGATCCGTTATTAAATGTGTAAACAGATTCTTATTTCTGGAATCATCTGTCAGCTCTGATAGGTCCTTGCGGCATCGTGATCATCTAAGCAGTGAAATTACAACCCATCACGACGCACATTTAGGCACCTCGCGCCGGGGAACAAAACCTCTTAATTAGATTGAACAGAAATAACCATCCCCGTTAAGGCTGAGAGAGATGCTGCTGCTGATGTGTGTGTTTGTGTGTGCGTGCGTGCGTGTGTGTGTGTTTGTGTGGTTCAAGCAGCCTTGCTATTTCCCACTCTCCCTACCAGGAAGAACAGCACATGATTCCCTACACAACACCTCTAAGACACACTTACGAACATCCACTTATCACTTACGTACATCAAACTATAGACAAAGGAGGTAAGGTGTCAAAATTGTATTGCATTGTTGGGCGGGGGTTGTTCAATATGACCTGGCAAAAACGTGAATCACAACTACACCAGTAACACAGCAGTTTGAACAAAGATGCTACAGCAAGATAGCATGTGACACACGACACATTTACGTTGTTTACAAACTCCCTATTCAGCCATTTGAATTAACAGACCGTAGCACAATCTAGATAGCTTGTGACATACGGCACTTGCATGTGGTTTTGACACTTCCTATTCCCAATCCCCTGTTCACTTCCCAGCCCTTAGCCTCTTCCCTCTCAGGATCTCTAAGACAGACGCATGAGGATTCTTACGCAAAGTGTTACTTGGAACTTGAGGATGAGGCTGTGTTCGAGAGCTGTCTCTGGAGACCGTTTGGAAATGTTCTCTGCTGCCTCTCTGTCGTGAGGAGGCTGACGGGGAGGGAGGGAGACAAAGCAAGAGCTACAGAGAGGGGTAGGTCGAAGGAAATAGAAAATCGAGAGGAAGAGAAGAGCCAGAAAGAGGGCGAGAGAGAGTGCGAGAGGGGCTCTGCATGTAAAGTCAGTAAGATAGGGTGTGCGCTGATGAAAAGCATAGGGGCAGGCAGAGACAAGCAGACAGACGCCGCAACAGGCGTCATACATCCTAATTAGCCATATGGAACAGTATACCAAGAGCCGTCATACATACGCCATGGTGGAGCGGAGTAGCTAACGTCAGACCCACGTTCATAAAACAAACAAGATTTACAATGTTTTGTGATGACATTAAGTTAGGCAACACTTAAGAGTGGTGATATGCAGCATTCAATAAAGTGAAGTGTTACGTCAATTCACGGTATTGTGCTGCGATATGGATGAGGGACGCGTGATATCAAGAGCCGTCACACATACAAGACACAAGTTATATAAAAAAATCCAAAGTTTTGCTTTGACACATTAAGTTATGTTAACTCAAACACACTCCCACAATCAGAGATTTTATTCTAGATTGTCCCTTTTGATCATCGAAAGTGCTTATTATCAGCTTTTATGAAACAGTCTGTTAACTCTGATACAGACAGATATCAAATCAAACTTTATTTGTCACATGCGCCGAATACAACAAGTGTAGACCTTACAGTGAAATGCTTACTTACAAGCTCTTAACCAACAGTTCAAGAAGACTTAAGAAAATGTTTACCAGATAAACTAAAGTAAAAAATTATAAAAAGTAACACAATAACAAGGCTATTTAAAAAAAATAAAAAAATAAAACTAGGCAAGTCAGTTAAAAACAAATGGAAGGAGAGTCGGCAGTAAATCTGAAGAAATGCCCAATACCTACAGTATTTCTAGACACTGTGTGACTCATCTTTTCAGGTAAGACATCAAACACAAACACATATATCCAGACACACACATATCCACACACACACAGGTTCAGAAGCTGTCGGAGGCACCTGCTAGCCTGTCTGTCTATCTCACTGAGAAGAAGAAAGCTGCATATGAGATTAACTATCACTGCACATTGATCCGTGTACAGCAGCTGAGCCCAGTCATCCCACAGGGACTGTAAAGCACACACTCCTCCTCTTCTTGCTCTCTTCTCGTCCTCTCCTCTCTCTTTCCCTCTGTCAATGGGATGACCTAAAACAGAGAGTGGCAAGTCCTGCTGTTACTCTTAGTTTTATTAAAGACAAACCTTTTTTGAAGTGTCAAGGTGTCAAAGCTTTGTGCTGTGAACTAAGTTAATTTACATCCTACTTCCTGAGTAAAAAAAGAGAGAGTTTTTCGTGTTATTTTTCTCCTGGGATGGAGGGCTGGAGTGATGGAGGATTGGAGGGAAGGAGGGATGATTGAAGGAGGAATGGAGCGATGGATGGAAGTCATTAGAGGGATGGAGGAATTTAGCAGCAACACCTGAAGCAATCAGTTCGGTCCTTCGGGACGTCAGACCCAAACCCCCAAAATGATTAATGAGCTATACACAGTGTACACCGTGCCACATGTGAAGAGAGCAGAGCAATGCAGAGGTCAGCCAGAACAACTTTGATTTCTGTTTGCTAGCCCAGCAGTAAGGTTATGTGAACTGGCCTGAGACAAACATTTTCCAACATAGAAAAAACCACAATGGACAACAAAGGGCATGGGTTTAGGTTGTGTTGTGGGTTTGCTAATTAGATGGTTTGTTGTTGTTAACGTTGCTGAATCAGATAGAGGAAAGCAAAGCTCCGGGGGTTGAAATTAAAAGGAGAGGGAGGATGCATCCTAAATGGCACACTGTTCCATATGTGACCCGATTCAGAAAACTAGGCGTATGTCGCAAGTCATGACTTCACAGGAGAGCTGCTTGAACGTACATTTTTTTTTTTATCAATATGCTTTTTTTTTGCAGAAATGCCTTCTCGAACATGTGAACTTTCATGAGCCTTAATATCAAAACGTGTATGCCATCTGTAAATATGAATAAAATTGTTAAATTACGAGCCTAGTTAAATTAGCCACAGAAAAAGTGAGCAACCTTCCCGCTAGCCATGATTGGCTGACATAATGAGTGGGCTGGACATGCCGAGAGATGAGTTTGGATTGGTCTACCATATAGCACGTGTCTGTCTATTGGAGCTGGTCAGTATGTTTAGCTAATCGTGTCGAACTCGGCTTAAAAAAAAAGTAGCGCGTAGTAAAACTGCATAAACCTAATGTCAAGTTAAAAAGTGTACTGTTAGCTAACGTTAGCTGGCTGGCTCGCTAACTAACGTTATATGTATGCTCTCCACTTTCAGGAGGACTGAATTTTAAAATCAGTGGAATTCGAGTATGATAGCTAAGGAGATGGAGAAAACACCAGTCTGGATTACATCGTCAAACTAAGGCAACCATGCATGGTATCAGACAGGAGACGCATTCAACCATGATGTTTACTGGTAAGATTTTCAGATATTACACGTTTCTAATTTAACAGAAAGTGGTTTCATTTCAAGTATACTGTTAGCTAGCTAACGTTAGCTGGCTGGGTCACTAGCTAACGTTATGTGTATGATCTTATTCATCGTATCTCAGACACATTAGCTTGACTAGTTATAGCCATTGAACCTGGTTGGTTAGCTACCTGCAGATTCATGCAGGGTAGTAACGTCATGAGTTGGGATTATGGTCCATTGTTTAGGTAGCTAGCTAATTTTGACAAAGTATTTGAATTTCAAGTTAAAGTGTACTGTTAGCTAGCTAGCTAACGTTAGCTGGCTAAATAACGTTATGTCATGTGTTGGGATTCATTGTTTACCTAGCTAGCTATCTAGCTACATTTATTAACAAAAGACTCTCATCTTAGTGTGCCAGAGCGCAGAAAAACTGATGCATTTTTTTGGGGTGATGGTGTCCTATGACAGTGGACGATGGTGCTGGTGGGTCAAAGTTGAATTCATGGAATGGGAGTTTGGTATATTGTATATCTTAAATGTATGCCGAACCTTCAAATATAGACTTCTATGTTCAATATCACTTACCCTTCCATTTCTTGACCAGTAGTCTGGGACAGGGGTGTTGTTTTGATGTGCCAATTCATAGACAAGTTCTCTGCATTTGAGACTACAAAGCCATGAAATATAGGGGTATGGTTGTAGAGAATCGAAGGACAATGAATGTAATAAGAAACTTTAGGTGTTGACTTAAGGCCGGTAGCAACCACTACAGAATGTTTGGTCAGAAAAAGGATGAGGTTCTGTCCAGTTTTTAATGGGAGAAGATATCCACATCTTTACTTTATTTAACCAGCCCAGTGAGTTAAGAACAAAGGCTTATTTACAATGATGGCCTAGAAACAATGGGTTAACTGCCTTGTTCAAGGGCAGAACGACAGATTTTTCATCTTGTTAGCTCAGGGATTCGATCCACCAACCTTTCGGTTACTGACCCAACGCTCTAACCACTAGGCTGCATCTGACCACTCATGGTTTAGATAACTGAGAATTATGTCTCGTGAAAACTGACATTAACTACAAAAAGAGGATAAATACATCTTAGGCTATAGCACTGCTTTAATATTAATGACTGTATAAGCTAGCACAGGTAAGTATATAACAGCAAGGGCTATACACTACAGCAGGCATAAGGCCTAGTCACATGACACTAGACTTCACAGCCTAGAGGATTTGTACACATGAAACTCAGGCAAATGTGCTCAAATAAACATAACAGACAAGTATACATAATATAAATACAATGAGCATGAGTGATAAATATACAATGGAAAATAGCATAGCACCGTAAAACGAGCAATGCTAATAAACGGCTAATCGCTAACAGTCATGCTAAATGCTCATGCATTAAAATGCTAACGGTATCGCTAACACTAGTGGGAGAGCGAACTAGCTATCAAGCTTAACACATAATATAATTATACACGATGGACCACACATCTTAGCTCCACATAGTGTGACACAGATCTCAAGGCACTTACATTTAGATGCACGCACAATTAAACATCAGACAGACGGGGATTCAGTCGATGGGAGGACAAGTTCAGCAGGAGGAAAAACTGTGGTAGTGATCATCCGGATGGGGGATTCCTATTTTTGACCACACTGTGTGCTGGGGTCATACACTAACTGAAACTAAAGTCCCGGGAATCAAGGCCGCTGATAGGCTGAACTAGATAATAAGTAACTAGGTAATAAGTAATTGGCATGACCTTGACCAATAAGACATTAACAAAAGTGGGGGTCCTCTGAATGGGAGGTTAAGCTGCCCGACTAGAACTAACCAGAAGGGATGGCTAGAATCAGCCGACTAAAGCTGGAATTTTCTACAAAGCCCATAAAACTGGTCGGGAGATTCTTGATATGTTACTGACAGGCATGCGCCCATAAAGAAACAGACTGTTATTAAAACGGCCAAATCCCAATGAATAGATGATGAATGGAAAAACAGTATGGCTGTGAGGGATGAGGCTAAAGGGAATGGCAAATAAATCTGGCAACACATCAGATTGGCAAACATACAGTAAATTGATAAATCACTTTCGCTAAACAAGGCAAAAAGAATAAGCTGTACTATGAAACTATTCTATACGTCTCTGTTCCAAGATGGCGTAGAAGTTGGACGTGTGTTTTGTCTTGTCCCATCCTGTCTCGTGTAAATATAGTTTTTCTTTGTTTTTTCCCCGTATATACCTCGTATATATTTTAATATCACTTTCCATCTACGGACTGAATATACTCTTCTGCAACCTGCCTCACCCAATGTGGTACGGATCTGCTATTTTTTATACTTAAGAACCGGAACCCCCATCAAAAGCTAGCAAGCTAACTGGCTACTAGCTAGCAGTCAGTTAGCCATTGATAGACCTCTGCCAAGCCCATCTCCTGGCTAGCCGAAGAGGCCCATTAGCCACTCCTTGGGCTACATTACCTATTTTCCCAATTGGACCGGACTACCGACGTAATTCTGCCCGAGGGGGATTTTTCAACTGGCGCCTTAACTATCGTTCTAAAAAGAAAGAGGATGAATACACCTCCGTCGCGACGTCCCCTGAATGCCCACCCGCTAGCCTGCTAGCCGCGGCCCACTAGCCGCGGCCCATCGGACAAATTCTTTGGCCCCTATATCTATTTTGCCAATTGGTCTGGTTTACCACATGGAGCCCTGCTGATCCGTCCTCTGAACCGGAACCCCCAACAGAAGCTAGCCAGCTAACTAGCTACTAGCTAGTAGTCAGCTAGCCACTGCTTGCGGTCATCAGCTACCTTTAGCCCGGACAACTCTCTCTGCCTTCGTAACAGCACGAGGGGGCCACAACAGACTTTCTTCCGTCGTGACATCCCTCAAAGGCCCTTCTGCTAACTTGCAGCCCCGGCCCGCTAGCTGCCTGAAGCCACTCACTGGACTCCTATGATCACTTGGCTACGCATGCCTCTCCCTAACGTCAATATGCCTTGTCCATTACTGTTTTGGTTAGTAATTATTGCCTTATTTCACTGTAGAGCCTCTAGCCCTGCTCAATACGCCTTAGTTAACACTTTAGTTCCACCTCCCAATGCGGTGACATCCCCTGGTTTAAATGACATTTCTAGAGACAATATCTCTTTCATCATCACTCTATGCACAGGTGTACCCCCACTGTATTCACATCCTACCATACCCTTGACTGTATATTATGCCTTGAATCTATTCTACCGTGCCAAGAAATCTGCTCCTTTTACTCTCTGTTCTGAACGTACTAGACGACGAGCTCTTTTAGCTGCCTTTTAGCAGCATCACTACTCTGGGGGGTTCTGACTTAGAATATGTGGACAACTACACATATCTAGGTGTCTGGTTAGACTGTATATTCTCCTTCCAGACTCACATTAAGCATCTCAATCCAAAATTAAATCTATAATCGGCTTCCTATTTCGCAACAAAGCATCCTTCACTCATGCTGCCAAACATACCCTCGTAAAACTGACCATCCTACCGATCCTTGACTTCGGCGATGTAATTTACAAAATAGCCTCCAACACTCTACTCAGCAAATTGGATGCAGTCTATCACAGTGCCATCCGTTTTTTTCACCAAAGCCCCATATACTACCCACCACTGCGACCTGTATGCTCTCGTTGGCTGGCCCTCGCTTCATATCTGTCGCCAAACCCACTGGCTCCAGATCATCTATAAGTCGTTGCTAGGTAAAGCCCCGCCTTATCTCAGCTCACTGGTCACCATAGCAGCACCCATCCGCAGCACGCGCTCCAGCAGGTATATCTCTCTGGTCACCCCCAAGCCAATTCCTCCTTTGGCTGCCTTTCCTTCCAGTTCTTTGCTGCCAATGACTGGAACGAACTGCAAAAATCACTGAAGCTGGAGACTCATATCTCCCTCACTAGCTTTAAGCACCAGCTGTCAGAGCATCTCACAGATCACTGCACCTGTACATAGCCAATCTGTAAATAGCCCATTCAACTACCTCATCACCATATTGTTATTTATTTGATTTATTTTGCTCCTTTGCACCCCAGTATCTCTACTTGCACACTCATCTTCTGCACATCTGTCACCCCAGTGTTTAATTTGCCATACTGTAATAATTTTGTCTCTATGGCCTATTTATTACCTCACCCCCCTTATCCTAACTCATTTGCACACCCTGTATATAGACTTTCTCTATTGTATTATTGACTGTATGTTTATTTATTCCATGTGTAACTCTGTGTTGTTGTTTGTGTCGCACTGCTTTGCTTTATCTTGGCCAAGTCGCAGTTGTAAATGAGAACTTGTTCTCAACTAGCCTACCTGGTTAAATAAAGGTTAAATAAAAATAATACAAAATAAATGAAACAAAGATAAGTGATATAAAGAATGATAGTAAAAAGTACATTAAATGTAATTCTAGACAGAAAAGCCAACTTAACTCCGCCCTTCATTGAGGCTGATGGCTCATTCATAACAAAAACCTTTGATATTGCCAACCCCTTATTAAATAAAAAAAAATTGGACAAGATTAGTAAATTTAGGCATGACATGCAAACAACAAATGCTGAGCCTTCATATTCATGGTTAATGGACCAAATAATGAAAGACAAGCACTGTGGCTTTGAATTCGGCAAAGTTAGTGTGGAAGAGGTGAATAAATGATTGCTATCTATAAATAAGGACAAACCACCTGGTTTATTGAAGTTGGTAGCGGGAATACTGTATATTGTGACTCCAATTCGCCACATCTTCAATCTAAGCCTAAAAGACAGTGTGCCCTCAGGCCTGGGGTGAAGCAAAGTTCATTCCGCTGCCCCAAAATAGCAAAGCACCCTTTAATGGTTTAATAGTTAATGGTTCAAACAGCAGACCGATCAGCCTGTTACTGTTCGACCAGATACAATGTTATTTCACAGAAAACAAATTAACAACAGACTTTCCGTATGCTCATAGGAAAGGGCACTCAACATGCTCGGCACTGACACAAATGACTGATGATTGGCTGAAAGAAATTGACTACAACACGATCGTGGGAGCTGTTTTGTTAGACTTCAGTGCAGCCTTTGATATCATTGATCATGTCGAATTGCTGAAAAATGAGGTGCTACCCTTATCATGGGTAGACAGTTACCTATCCAATACAACACAGAGGGTTTTCTTTAATGGAAGACTCTCTAATGCAAATTTGGTTGAGTGTGGTATACCGCAGGACAGCCAGCTTTATTGTTTTATACGTTTACTAATGACCTTCCACTGACCTTGAGTAAAGATGACTCAATGTTATACCCTTTGGCTGCAACAGTAAAATAAATAACTGAACCCCTTAATTAACACAGAGCTCCAGTCAGTTTTAGAATGGGTAACTAGAAATAGGCTGGTGATAAATCACTCGCTCAACCCTAAACCTCATCTAGATTTAATATTGAATAATGTGGCTATTGAGCAAGTCCGGTTCTTGGTCACCTCCCTGACCAAGGCTCTTCTTCCCCGATTGCTCAGTTTGCCCTGGCGGCCAGCTCTAGAAAGAGTCTTGGTGCTTCCAAACCTCTTCCATTTAAACATATTGGAGGCTACTGATTTCTTGTGGACCTTCAATGCTGCAGATATTTGTTGGTACCCTTCCTTAGATCTGTGCCTCAACACAATACTGTCTCAGATCTCTGTGGACAATTACTTCGACCTCATGGCTTGGTTTTTGCTCTGACTTGCACTGTCAACTGTGGGACTTATATAGACAGGTCTGTGTCTATTCAAATCATGTCCAATCAACTGAATTGACCACAAGTGGACTCCAATCAAGTTGTAGAAACATCTCAAGGATGATCAATTGAAACAGGATGCACCTGAGCTCAATTTCAAGTCTCATAGAAAAGGGTCTGAATACTTATGCAAATAAGGTATTCTGTTTTTTTGTTTTAATACATTTGCAAAAATGTCTAAAAAGCTGTTTTCGCTTCTTCAATATGGGGTATATTGATGAGGATTTTTTTTAATCAATTTTTGAATAAGGTTGTAACGTAACAAAATGTGGAAAAAGTCTAGGGGTCTGAATACATTAATACATAATTTTTTGGGTTGTTTCCTTGTTTGGACACCAGGAAGTGTAGCCACTGCCTCGGCAGCAGCTAATTGAGGATCCTAATAACAAATAGCCCTGCTTGTTTTACGTTTGTACAGTCTACAGGGGGAATGATGATGTCTGATCTGTAACAATAAAAATGTATTAATATGCATGAATTACAACACAGATGAACTAGCTACATGGATGCACTTTCATGCCAGGTTCAGGACCTCGTGTTTTAGCTTATAGAGACCCCAACTGACATAATAAACAATCTTACAACTATCTACTCTGATTTAGATGCAAGCATCCTGAAACCTACAGTATACATGTATTCATATTTTCTAGGTGTGAGTGGGCAGTCTGGAGTGCAATTGAGATTGGGTCGTCTGTGGATCTGTTGGGGCAGTTTGTAAATTGGAGTGGGTCCAGGGTGTCTGGGATGATGGAGTTGATGTGTGCCATGACCAGCCTTTCAAGGCACTTCATTATTACAGATGTGAGTCCTACAGGGTGGCAGTCAATGTGGCAGAATGCCTTGGAGTTTTCGGGAACAGGAATGATGGTAGTCAGCTTGAAATGTGGAGATTACAGACTGGGACAAGGAGAGGTTGAAAATGTCTGTGAAGACGTCTGCCATCTGGTCTGCACATGCCCAGACATGCCCTGGAATACTGTCTGGCCGTGCGGCCTTACGAGTGTTGACTTATTTCAAAACCATACGTCAGCCTCGGAGAGAGTGATCACCCAGTCCTCCAGATCAGCAGTGGCCCTCGTGTTGTTTTTGTCGAAGCTTGCATTAAAAGGCATTGAGTTTGTCTGGTAGAGAGGCGATGTTGTGCAGATCACAACTAGAGCTTCCTTTGTAGTCCGTAATGTACTGTAGCACCTACCACATGCATTGAGCTTTGGAGACAGTATATTATGATCCATAATTTTTTGGGTTGTTTCCTTGTTTGCTAAGTCAAACCACACCGCTGGTTCTGCTCACACTGCCCTACCCTGTTCTTCGACCTCTTTCTCCCCTCTCTCTCCAGATGAAATCTCGCGTCTTGTGACGGCCGGCCGCCCAACAACCTGCCCGCTTGACCCTATCCCCTCCTCTCTTCTCCAGACCATTTCCGGAGACATTCTCCCTTACCTCATCTCGCTCATCAACTCATCCTTGACCGCTGGCTACGTCCCTTCCGTCTTCAAGAGAGCGAGAGTTGCACCCCTTCTGAAAAAACCTACACTCGATCCCTCCGATGTCAACAACTACAGACCAGTATCCCTTCTTTCTTTTCTCTCCAAAACTCTTGAACGTGCCGTCCTTGGCCAGCTCTCCTGCTATCTCTCTCAGAATGACCTTCTTGATCCAAATCAGTCAGGTTTCAAGACTAGTCATTCAACTGAGACTGCTCTTCTCTGTGTCACGGAGGCGCTCCGCACTGCTAAAGCTAACTCTCTCTCCTCTGCTCTCATCCTTCTAGACCTATCGGCTGCCTTTGATACTGTGAACCATCAGATCCTCCTCTCCACCCTCTCCGAGCTGGGCATCTCCGGCGCGGCCCACGCTTGGATTGCGTCCTACCTGACAGGTCGCTCCTACCAGGTGGCGTGGCGAGAATCTGTCTCCGCACCACGTGCTCTCACCACTGGTGTCCCCCAGGGCTCTGTTCTAGGCCCTCTCCTATTCTCGCTATACACCAAGTCACTTGGCTCTGTCATATCCTCACATGGTCTCTCCTATCATTGCTATGCAGACGACACACAATTAATCTTCTCCTTTCCCCCCTCTGATAACCAGGTGGTGAATCGCATCTCTGCATGTCTGGCAGACATATCAGTGTGGATGACGGATCACCACCTCAAGCTGAACCTCGGCAAGACGGAGCTGCTCTTCCTCCCGGGGAAGGACTGCCCGTTCCATGATCTCGCCATCACGGTTGACAACTCCATTGTGTCCTCCTCCCAGAGTGCTAAGAACCTTGGCGTGATCCTGGACAACACCCTGTCGTTCTCAACTAACATCAAGGCGGTGACCCGTTCCTGTAGGTTCATGCTCTACAACATTCGCAGAGTACGACCCTGCCTCACGCAGGAAGCGGCGCAGGTCCTAATCCAGGCACTTGTCATCTCCCGTCTGGATTACTGCAACTCGCTGTTGGCTGGGCTCCCTGCCTGTGCCATTAAACCCCTACAACTCATCCAGAACGCCGCAGCCCGTCTGGTGTTCAACTTTCCCAAGTTCTCTCACGTCACCCCGCTCCTCCGCTCTCTCCACTGGCTTCCAGTTGAAGCTCGCATCCGCTACAAGACCATGGTGCTTGCCTACGGAGCTGTGAGGGGAACAGCACCTCCGTACCTTCAGGCTCTGATCAGGCCCTACACCCAAACAAGGGCACTGCGTTCATCCACCTCTGGCCTGCTCGCCTCCCTACCTCTGAGGAAGTACAGTTCCCGCTCAGCCCAGTCAAAACTGTTCGCTGCTCTGGCACCCCAATGGTGGAACAAACTCCCTCACGACGCCAGGTCAGCGGAGTCAATCACCACCTTCCGGAGACACCTGAAACCCCACCTCTTTAAGGAATACCTAGGATAGGATAAAGTAATCCTTCTAACCCCCCCCCCCCCTTAAAAGAGTTAGATGCACTATTGTAAAGTGGTTGTTCCACTGGATATCATAAGGTGAATGCACCAATTTGTAAGTCGCTCTGGATAAGAGCGTCTGCTAAATGACTTAAATGTAAATGTAAATGTAATGATCCCACCCTGTTCCGTTAGGTCGTAACGGTCGGACTTCTCGTACGGTCGGACTTCTCGTACGCGTTTGTGTCCTCAGACATAGCCTCGCGGTTTGCTGGGATAGCCCTGTGATCGACGTGTGTGTGTGCGTGTATGTGTGTGTGTGTGTCAGTGTACGATTGGAATACATGGAACATTCAAACATCTCTCTCGCCTATGGCTGTTTTATCTTTAAACGCTGGGATGCTGGGCGAGTGAGAAAGCAAGCTAAATATGAGCCATTTCATCTAAGTGCAGACACACTCCAAAACCCAATCCCTTCCCATATCCACCAAGTCTGGCCTGGAGAGTGACGTGGGGCTTGGAGTGATGGGGTATATTGGGACGGAGAAAAGTTTAATCATAGAAGGACAGAGGGTGCACCCGTCCTCTGAAATAACCCATCAAATCATGTATTAGGGCACAGATTGTCACGATCCTGACCTGTTTTCCTTTGTCTTGTATTTATTTTAGTTGGTCAGGGCGTGAGTTGGGTGGGTTTGTCTATGGTTGATTTTCTATGTTGGGATTTTTGTGTTCGGCCGGGTATGATTCTCAATCAGAGGCAGCTGTCAATCGTTGTCCCTGATTGAGAATCATACTTAGGCAGCCTGGGTTTCACGTGTGTTTTGTGGGTGTTTGTTTCCGTGTTTGTGTTTTTCACCATCTGTTTTCTGCACTTCGTTTATTTGTTTTGTATTTTCAGTGTTCAGTTTTTCCGTTATAATAAATCATTCATCATGAACACTAACCACTCCGCGTTTTGGGTCCGATCCTTCTCGCCTCTCCTCGTCCGAGGAGGAGGAATATGACGACTACCATTACACAGATTTATAAAACGAATCTTTCATTTAGATTTGCCTGGCCAGACATCATAGCCAGCCATGCTGCGATGCTCGTGTTGTTTTGTATATTTCAAGCATTATAGATCGGACCCGCTTCTCATAGATATGGGGCCCTGACAATCATAGAGCAGGTGTCTAAAAGGGTTAGACAATATCGGTCCGTTCATTTCGACACTGCTAACAAGTCATTAATGAACCGGGTAGAAATAGCCACCCGTTTTCTTTCATTACTGTGACCTTTCGGGAATTTGCGTTGATTATTTGTGTGGTGTGCTTTTTCATGGTGCCCTCATCTTTCTTCCGGCTCTGGATCAGACAGATGCGCCACCAGACAAGACTTTTGTAAAAGTCACAAAATGCCACTGCTGATCTTATCATTTCACAGTTGCAAACACAAGTCAACCTTATAAAAAATATATCACGTTGGGGTCGCCAAAACCGAGTTCACAATTCTGTATACTGACAGTCACAAACGATGAAAGTGTGTCTGGTGGATTCTAATCTTTAAAAAGCATTTGGGTACTCTGATACTAATCCAGTGTTAAAAGAAAGGGAAGGGGGGAAAGGGAAGAAAATAGAGAGGGGGCGATTAGGGATGAGGAGTTGGACGGAGATCAGTCACTCCTCTCGCTCTCCTCATTTCCTCTCCCAACAGTTGTGTTTCTTTATCCCTCCCTCCCTCCTTCCATCTCTCTGTCTTAAACATCCTCTCAGATAAAACCACAGACAGACTAGATGGACCCTTCTCAGGCTTCGTCCCAAATGGCACCGAAATTCCCTATATATTGCACAACTTTCACCAGGCCTGTGGGCCCTGGTCAAAAGTAGTGCACTGTATATGGAATAGGATACCATTTAGGGTACCATCCTCAGACTGCTCCAGAGAAATCCCTCTGCCTTCACAACCCTCAAACTAGGCTGGTTTCCAATGCTTGCTCGCTCTTCTTCTCCTTCTCTCTTTCTCTCTCTCTCGCTCTCTCTCTCTCTTGCCCTCTCTCTTAACATATTTCACTTGATCCGACCAGGACTAGATGCTGACTGCTTCTGAAAACAGGCACATTATATACGTCTCACGTTCACATCAATCTCTCTCTATCTCTGTCCTTCTCTGACTCTCTCTGTTTGATCTATCTTTCTTTATCCCTCACTGCACTCATCCACCTGGACAAGAGGAATACAAATGTAAGAATGCTGTTCATTGACTAAAGCTCAGCATTCCACACCATAGTCCCCTCCAAGGTCATCACCAAGCTCAGGACACTGGGACTGAATCCCTCCCTCTGCAACTGGATCCTGGACTTCCTGATGGGCCGCCCCCAGGCAGTGAGGGTAGGCAACAACACATCTGCCATGATGACCATTTACACGGGGCCCCTCAGTAGTCCCTGTTCACCCATGACTGCGTGGCCGTGCACGACTCCAACACCATCATCAAGTTAACTGACGACATGACGGTGGTAGGACTGATCACTCACGACGATGAGGCAGCCTATAGGGAGGAGGTCAAAGACCTGGCAGTGTGGTGCCAGGACAACGTCAGCAAGACAAAGGAGCTGATCGTGGACCACAGGTGACAGAGGGGCGAGCACGCCCCCATCCACATTGATGGGGCTGTAGTGGAGCGGGTCGAGAGCTCCGGGTTCCTCTGTGTCCACATCACTAAGGAATTAACACGGTCCACACACGACAGCGCCTCTTAGCCCTCAGTAGGTTGAAACGATTTGGCATGAGCCCTCAGATCATCTAAAAATTCTATAGCTCCACCATTGAGAGCATCGTGACTGGCTGCATCACTGCTTGGTACGGCAACTGCAAGGCACCCGACCGCAAGGCGCTACGGAGGGTGGTGAGTACGGCCCAGTACATCACTCTGGCCGAGCTCCCTGCCATCCAAGACCTCTATAGTAGGTAGTGTCAGAGGAAGGCCCAAGAAATGTTCAAATACTCCAGCCACCCAAGCCATAGAATGTTGCATTTTACATTTACATTTGAGTCATTTAGCAGACACTTATCCAGAGCAAATGACAGTCAGTGCATTCATCTTCAGATAGCTACGGGCTATATAAATAGCAACCAAATATCACAGTCAAAGTAAGTACATTTTTCCTCAATACAGTAGCTACCAGCAGAGCTAGTAAGGAGGGGAGTGTTAGTTCTGCTACTGCGAGTGTTAGTTCTGCTACTGCATGGCAAGCAGAACAAACAGGAAATACTATCATCAATATACAACCTGGTCATGCTGCTCAATGGACATAGTTATAGATGTTAATGTGTAAATTATGAGCACTTTGTCATACATTATAATGCATTATGCGTAGCTCATAAGTTGTTACAAATGTGCTGATATTGGATTATGAAGATGGTAAATAAAATATCCAAGATTGTTTACATGTCCCTCATACTCGACAGCACAGTCGTGAGATGACGCGCTGCATAACGAATGTTGGAAGTAATTGTACAAAACTTCACTAGACTAATTTAATTGACTAAATTGAAAGCAGCGGAACAATCAGTGGTAGAGTTGATTGAATAGTGTCTGAGTTGCGTCCCAAATGGCACCGTATTCCCTACGTAGTACACTACGTTTGACCAAAAGTGATCAAAAGTAGTGCAGTATTTAGGGAACAGGCGGTCATTTGTGAGGCCCCCTAGTGTGACCTGTCTCTGTGTGTTCCTTGCTCTTGCTGGCTTTATCTGGTTTCGACTAATGAAGAAAGCCTAACACACCCTACATGTACAAAACTATTCCCATCGGGTAAATTAGCTATCATTTGTTAAGGCACATTCCTTAAGTGGACATGTCTCTACATATGAAATGAGGGAGACAAAGTCTCAAAGTGAATGGATTAAATAGATTCTCCTCATAGAACGCATATTAGAGGGATATGAATGAGTTAGCAGGACACTACAAAGTACTTAAAGTCCTCTTAGTATGTAATATGATGTACCTACCTAATTTACTAAATGGTAATGTACTTAACTTCTACTTGGTACTCATCCCGGATCCGGTAGCACCCTCATCAGTAAAAAAGCTGGCTAGCATAGCCTAGCATAGCGCCACAAGTAAATACTAGCATCTAAATATCATGAAATCACAAGTCCAAGACACCAGATGAAAGATACACATCTTGTGAATCCAGCCATCATTTCTGATTTTTTTAAATCTTTTACAGGGAAGACACAATATGTAAATCTATTAGCTAACCACGATAGCAAAAGACTCAACTTTTTTTCCCCACCATTTTATTACTACATAGGTAGCTATCACAAATTCGACCAAATAAAGATATAAATAGTCACTAACCAAGAAACAACTTCATCAGATGACAGTCTGATAACATATTTATTGTATAGCATATGTTTTGTTTGAAAAATGTGCATATTGCAGGCATAAATCATAGTTTGACATTGCAGCCACCATCACAAAATCTCACCAAAGCGGCTAGAATAACTACAGAGACCAACGTGAATTACCTAAATACTCATCATAGAACATTTATGAAAAATACACAGCGTACAGCAAATGAAAGACAAACATCTTGTGAATCCAGCCAATATTTCAGATTTTTTAAGTGTTTTACAGTGAAAACACAATTTAGCATTATATTAGCTTACTACAATAGCCAACCACACAGCAGCATTGATTCATGCACGTTAGCGATAGCGAATAAACCAGCAAAAGATATTACATTTTTCACTAACCTTCTCAAAACTTCATCAGATGACAGTCCTATAACATCATATTACACAATACATATATTGTTTGTTCGAAAATGTGCATATTTAGCGGCACAAATCGTGGTTATACAATGAGAATAGTAGCCAAGCTGCAAACAAAATGTCGGGAGAAATCTTGGGAGAGGCACCTAATCTAATCAATAACTAATCATAAACTTGACTAAAAAATACAGGTTGGACAGCAAATGAAAGATACATTAGTTCTTAACTTCTTATGGCTGCAAGGGGCAGTATTGAGTAGCCAGTTAAATTGTGCCCATTTCAAACGGCCTCGTACTCAATTCTTGCTAGTACAATATGCATATTATTATTACTATTGGATAGAAAACACTCTCTAGTTTCAAAAACCGTTTGAATTATTTCTCTGAGTGAAACAGAACTCCTTCTGCAGCACATTTCCTGACCAGGAAGTGGAAAGTCAGAAATCGATGCTCTGTTCAACTTCATGCCTATACATGGGCAATGAACGTAAGAGTCTATGTACACTTCATACACCTTCCCCTGGTTGTCAAGAGGCGGTGAGAGAAGAAATTTTGTGTCTATCTTGGTCTGAGGTGGAATTAAAGCTCTTTGTATGACGTGACCGTCCATTTCCTGTTTCTGGAGCGCGCGAAAGAGGACATGGATTTGCCTTCTGTTTAGCTGTCGTTATGGACGACTAACATCTCCGGTTTAGATTTTATTTGATACATGTGACCATATCATCGTAAAGTAAGTTTTTTCAATATAGTTTAATCAGATTATTGAAATTTTTTCGGGAGTTTTGCCGTATTCCGTTCTCTGACTTTGTTGACGTTGGAGAGATCCGTGCCACTTGGCAAGTGCCCATGCTAAATCAAGAGGGAAATTTGCCGTTCCAGATCCAAACAACGACTGTTCTGGACAAAGGACACCTTGTCCAACATTCTGACGGAAGATCACCGAAAGTAAGAAACATTTTATGAAGCTATTTCATATATCTGTCGTGCATGTGAACTGGTCGTTGGCGCCCAAGTGTTTCTGGCTATTGTGGCTACGCTAAGAAAACGCTATATTGTGTTTTCGCTGTAAAACACTTGATAAATCGGAAATATTGTCTGGAATCACAAGATGCCTGTCTTTCAATTGCTGTACACTATGTATTTTTCAGAAATGTTTTATGATGAGTATTTAGTTATTTGGCATTGGTGTCTGTAATTTTTCTGTCTGCTTTCGGTGCAATTTCTGACTGTAGCTGCAATGTAAACTATGATTTATACCTGAAATATGCAAATTTTTCGAAAAAAAATTATGCTATACAATAAATATGTTATCAGACTGTCATCTGATGAGGTTGTTTCTTGGTTAGTGGCTATTTATATCTTTATTTGGCCGAATTTGTGATAGCTACTGATGGAGTCAAAAACTGATGGAGTCTTTTGCTAACGTGGTTAGCTAATAGATTTACATATTTTGTCTTCCCTGTAAAACACTTTAAAAATCGGACATGTTGGCTGGATTCACAAGATCTGTAGATCTGTATATGCTGTATTGGACTTGTTAATGTGTGAAAGTTAAATATTTAAAAAAAAAATCTTTTGAATTTCGCGCCCTGCACTTGAAGTGGCTGTTGTCATAAATGTACCGACGTCGGGCTTGCACATAGAAAAAGCATCATAAAATGTTTTTTTATTTTTTTTTTATTTTTTTTCTTGTGGGGTGGATCAGCTTAATATTGCGGAAAGAATGTTGCTTCCAATGTAATTGTCTGCATCATTTCCAATCCCCCATATTTTTTGGGGTAAATATATATATCCATTCACGTATGCATACATATACACATATATACATACACATACCTACATAGACATACATACTTTTTTTTAAAGAGTATACCTTTATTATTATTCCCCGCAAACCCTACCACCGATCCCCAAATTGGAGTAAACTGATAAACATTTCTGTTTTTACCTTCAATTTATACATCTTATACACATTTTACAGACACAGTCTACTTTATAATAGTTCTCTCTTGTTTGTTCTTAGTCCTTCCTCTATTTCTGTTGTCCATCCAGTTTGATTTCCACTTGTAACTGTGCTATTTCACAATAGCTCCGCACCTATACACATTTCACAGATCCCGTATGCCCTACATTGTTTATCTTGTTATTAGTCCCACCCTTCAGCTCCACTCAACCTTTCCCATCTATCTTCCAACATCATCCATTTCGGATTTTTATTTGCCATATATTTTTCAACTGTGCTGTGATGCTTCACAAAAGATTTGAATCTTCCTATTCTCATAGCTTCCACGGATTGTAAATTAAAAATAAACATTTTTGCTAAAATAATTATTATATTATTGATTGATTGACTATGGCTTTTCAAATCCCCCAGTATTGCTATCTGTAGCGTTAGTTCTACGCAAATGTTGCAATTCTTCAACCATTCCTGGACCTGTGACCAAAAACGAGCTACATGCGGACAATACCAAAATAAATGGTCTAATGACTCTGCCTCCTCACAGCAGAATCTACAGAGCTGGGAAGATTGTATCCCCCATATATATAACATTCTATTAGTTGCAAGAATTTTGTACAATAATTTAAATTGAAAAATTCGAAGTTTTGAATCCGGAGTTGTTTTGCGTATCAATTCATAAACCATGTGCCATGGAATGGGTACATCGAAAATCTCTTCCCAACTATTTTGCAATTTATATGGCACAGCTGTAAGTTTTTTGGTCCTTAAATGAAATTGGTATATGTTTTTATATATCACGCTTTTCTTTAACCATTTATTTTCTTTAATATAAGGCCGACATACAAGTTCCTTACTTTTATCCCCTTCCACCTGCCTCTTCCATTTTTGTGGTAATGCCGCAATTAATTGGTTGTAATTTTGGGTAGAGCAGACATTTCCATATGTCTGTGTTAGCTGCATGTGTGACATTACTCCACCAGTCCTATTTATGATATCATTCACAAAAATTATACCTTTTTTAAACATTTCTTCGATAAATACAGTTTTTTTTATCAATTACTATATTTCAATTTAACCACAAGATTTGTTGTACTATTTGTTCCGTCCTTTCAGGTGGATTAAACTGAAATTGCAACCAACTTTCTAAGGCTTGTTTAAAAAATAAGGATATTTTGGAGATTATTTCCTTTTCAAACAACCGAAAGTGAGCAGGTGTAATCTGAATAAAGGGAAAAAGGCCCTTCTTGAACATAGGATGAGACATTCGCACCAATCTACTAGAGAACCAGTTTGGATTTAAGTATAACTTTTGTATGACTGATGCCTTTAGTGAGAGGTCTAATGCTTTAATATTTAATAATTTCTGCCCTCCGAATTCATATTCGTTATATAAATAGGCCCTTTTAATTTTATCTGGCTTGCCGTTCCAAATAAAATTGAATATTTTTTGTTCATATAATTTAAAAAGCAGGTCACTAGGTGTAGGCAAAACCATAAGCAAATAGGTCAACTGTGATATGATTAAATAGTTAATCAGGGTGATTTTCCCACAAATAGACAGGTATTTTCCTTTCCATGGTAGCAAGATCTTATCTATTTTTGCTAACTTTCTATAAAAATTTATTGGAGTGAGATCGTTTCTTTCTTTTGGGATTTGTATACCGAGTATGTCCACATCACCGTCAGACCATTTAATTGGTAAACTACATGGCGATGTAAAATGTGTATTTTTTAGTGATCCAATACGTAATATGGTACATTTATCATAATTTGGTTTTAATCCAGAGAGGATAGCAAATGTATCTAGATCCTCTAAGAGGCCGTGGAGAGTTTCTAGTTGTGGTTTTAAAAGAAAACATGAATCATCAGCGTACAATGACACCTTAGTTTTTAGGCCCTGGATTTCTAATCCCTTAATATTAATGTTTGATCTAATTTTAACAGCTAACATTTCGATGGCAATAATAAATAGATATGCCGATAGTGGACAACCTTGTTTTACTCCTTTAGATAGTTTAAAACTTTCTGAGATGTAGCCATTATTTACTATTTTACACCTAGGGTTACTATACATAATTTTTACCCATTTTATAAGAGATTCCCCAAAATTGAAATATTCTAGGCATTTATATATAAACTCCAGTCGTACTTTATCAAAAGCCTTTTCAAAATCAGCTATGAAAACCAAAATGTTTCTTACTTTTGGTGATCTTCCGTCAGAATGTTGGACAAGGTGTCCTTTGTCCAGAACAGTCGTTGTTTTGATCTGGAACGGCAAATATCCCTCTTCATTTAGCATGGGCACTTGCCAAGTGGCACTGATCACTCCAACTTCAACAAAGTCAGAGAACGGAACACGGCAAAACTCCCGAAAAAAATTCAATAATCTGATTAAACTATATTGAAAAAACATACGTTACGATGACATGGTCACATGTATCAAATAAAATCTAAGACGGAGATGTTAGTCGTTCATAACGACAGCTAAACAGAAGGCATATCCATGTCCTCTTTCGCACGCTCCAGAAACAGGATATGGACGGTCACGTCAAACAAAGAGCTTTTATTCCACCTCAGACCAAGATAGACACGAAATTTCTTCTCTCACCGCATCTTGACAACCAGGGGAAGGCGTATGAAGTGTATGTAGACTCTTACGTATCACGCCCATGTATAGGCATGAAGTTGAACAGAGCATCGATTTCTGACATTCCACTTCCTGGTCAGGAAAAGTGCTGCAGAAGGAGTTCTGTTTCACTCAGAGAAATAGTTCAAACGGTTTTAGAAACTAGAGAGTGTTTTCTATCCAATACTAATAATAATATGCATATTGTACGAGCAAGAATTGAGTACGAGGCCGTTTGAAATGGACACATTTTATCAGGCTACTCAATACCGCCCCTTGCAGCCATAAGAAGTTAAAATAACTACATTATGATGTTTTTAACACCTATATCGAATAAAATCAGAGCCGGATATATCTAAAGCCTATAACGAGAGCTTTTCAGAATGCAATCCTGAGGTCTGTCTTGCGTCATGACGAACGTTGAAAAGACTGCACACCCGGTTCCAAGAGCTTTTATACGGCCTCAAAACTACCCAGACACCCCATTCCAATTCTCACTGGTTACTGACATCTAGGGGAAGGCGTATGCAGTGCATGTAGACCCATAGATTACATGCAAATTTATCAACTGGAACAGAGCCCCCGATTTCAGATTTTTCAGTTCCTGACAGGAAGTTTGCTGCAAAATGAGTTCTGTTTTACTCACAGATATAATTCAAACGGTTTTAGAAACTAGAGAGTGTTTTCTATCCAATAGTAATAATAATATGCATATTGTACGAGCAATAATTGAGTACGAGGCAGTTTAATTTGGGAACAAATTTTTGCAAAGTCGAAATGGCTCCCCCCTATTGAGAAAAGGTTTTAAAGGCCACATGAGTGCAAATATTCCCAGACCAAAAAATAGGTTTTATTGTCACACACATAGGTACAATGAATTGTATCGTTTTACAAGGTCAGCTATTGTAGTACGGCACCTCTAGATCAAATGTATTGCCTTGCTCACCTTGGGGATTCAAACCACGAATGTTTGAGTTACTGGCCCAGTACTCTAACCACTAGGCCACCTGCCACTCTAACAGACACACCTGTGTTGCACAAATGCCTGCTAAAACTTCTAGCTCAACTGTTGTGTTGTGCCTCTGGTTGGTCTATCATCCAACCAGAGGTAGTTAGCTAATGGTTGTGGTGGTTTCTCTCCATTTGACAGAAACAAAGTGGTCCTTTGGCCATTTCAAAAGCTCTCTCCCATTTGAATGCCTCACGGGTTTTATCAATCCCCGTTACGCATACAACCCTCACATGGTTAGCGGGGTAATTAGCCTAAGCCTAATTGTAACATTTCATTGTAGCATTACGAGTTAGCGCCCTGCCCTGCCGTGCTTTACGACATATAGACCACCATAGAAGTCTTTGGGGGGCAGATCTGGGTTCAAATATAATTTGTTTTTGTTGAAATGCTTCGAGTATTAAACTGAGCGTTCCTGGAGTGCCAGATGGGCGAGGTTTAAATTCTGCTGGTTCCATTGCACCAAACAAGCTCAATTAAGCACAGCTGAGGTATTTGAAAGAAAACAAATACTATTTGAACCCATGTCTGCGCTAATGCTTTCCAGCAAATACTTTTGAGAGGGTTTTACAGCAAATGTGTTTGAACACGAGAAGGATCTGCCAAACGGCCTCAGCAGGCGATGTTGTTTCGTATTCACCCAAGTAATGAGAGTACAAAATGTGGAGGGCGGCAGACCAGCTCAGAGCTGACATTTGCTTGTCAACATTTCCCTCAGAGGCCTAACACCATGGAATTCAGAGCATTCAGCTGGGAGGCTCCAGACCATGGCTTCAGATTTCAGTACTAGCTTCATATTTTAGTTCTAGCTTCATATGAACACATTTTCTAGAGTTTACAGATTATGATTAGGAGCAGAAAGATGTTGTACTAAAAATGGCCCATTTGACATAAACGTGTCACATCTCATTTAATCACTTTAGTACAATCTGTTCAACCAATTCACGCAAGTCTACGGCCCGTCGTGATGCAGCTACTGGAATAACCACCTATAACCATCTATGAGATAGATCTGCTGTGGGACTTCACACACACACGCACACACCCATGTCTTACTATACTTGTGAGGTCTTGTTGGGGAACAACAATTCAGGCACATTCAAAATCCTATTCTCTAACACTAACTATTTAGTGTAGACACACACACACACAATGATGCTGATTAGCCATCAAGAGTTGAACCAGTTATGTAACTGTTCATCAAACCATGCAGTGTAGTAATTATCATGCCTTGGGCTGCTCAAGCCACACACAGACTAAATCTGACTTTCCCGCAGTTTGGCAGAGGGTTATATATGCAGCTCAAGTTAAAAAAAATTAAAGATACATGGCTATTACTTGATTATATAATTGCTTTGTTCTCAGTGATATCCAATGGTGGTGGAATTGTACCAGTGTGCACCACATGCACAATCTCCTAAGTCAGTTTGGTGACTTGGAAGGACAATGAATATTTGAAGTGGAAGATTTAATAATTGTATGGCTACCTTGAGAAATGACCAATAATACGATGGGAACAGAAGAGGGAAAGCTATATCCCTGGTATTCCATGTAATTCTATTTTGTTGACAACGAAGCTAAATAAAATGTGATGTGCTTCTCTCTCACTGTTGCAGCCAAAGTGTGCCTGCCTGGTCTTCCACATTCGGACTGACAAGCTCCTTTTCTGAGCCCACTTTCTCAGTCTTCCTCTCCATCCTCATTCTCCATCAAATTGAATCAAATGTATTTATATAGCCCTTCTTACATCAGCTGATATCTCAAAGTGCTGTACAGAAACCCAGCCTAAAACCCCAAACAGCAAGCAACGCAGGTGTAGAAGCACGGTGGCATCTCCTCCTCTTTCCATCATCCTTGTTTTCACTCACTTTTGTCGCTGTCACTTTCCTCTCCTTGCTCTCACTCTTACCAACTCCCCCTTCTACCCTTGCAGGTAGCCTAGCAGTTGGAGTGTTATCCCCGTATCCGAAAGGTTGCTGGTTTGAGGACTCATGCAGAAAAGGTGAAAAATCTGTCGATGTGTCCTCGAGCAAGGCACTTTTCCCTAATTTTCACCAGGGGCACCATGCTGCTTGAGCTGATCCTGTAAAACAACACATTTCACTCCACCTGTCTGGTGTATGTGACAATAAAACCTCCTCTCGCTTGAACCATCATGAGATCATAATAAATGTCAATACAAAAACATTTTAAAAGGGCAACCTGTGATTGGCACATCAATTCTTTTGACATTCATATTCATTTGACACCGTTTTGAATTCCAGATTGCCCCTTTAAGGTGGAAAGTGAAACAGTGTACCATCCTGCCGGTGTAAATGGATATTTCAGATTTGGAAGGAAATACTAGAATTTCACAGGTGCCCAGACTTTCTAAGGCTTGTTTAAAAAATAAGGATATTTTGGAGATTATTTCCTTTTCAAACAACCGAAAGTGAGCAGGTGTAATCTGAATAAAGGGAAAAAGGCCCTTCTTGAACATAGGATGAGACATTCGCACCAATCTACTAGAGAACCAGTTTGGATTTAAGTATAACTTTTGTATGACTGATGCCTTTAGTGAGAGGTCTAATGCTTTAATATTTAATAATTTCTGCCCTCCGAATTCATATTCGTTATATAAATAGGCCCTTTTAATTTTATCTGGCTTGCCGTTCCAAATAAAATTGAATATTTTTTGTTCATATAATTTAAAAAGCAGGTCACTAGGTGTAGGCAAAACCATAAGCAAATAGGTCAACTGTGATATGATTAAATAGTTAATCAGGGTGATTTTCCCACAAATAGACAGGTATTTTCCTTTCCATGGTAGCAAGATCTTATCTATTTTTGCTAACTTTCTATAAAAATTTATTGGAGTGAGATCGTTTCTTTCTTTTGGGATTTGTATACCGAGTATGTCCACATCACCGTCAGACCATTTAATTGGTAAACTACATGGCGATGTAAAATGTGTATTTTTTAGTGATCCAATACGTAATATGGTACATTTATCATAATTTGGTTTTAATCCAGAGAGGATAGCAAATGTATCTAGATCCTCTAAGAGGCCGTGGAGAGTTTCTAGTTGTGGTTTTAAAAGAAAACATGAATCATCAGCGTACAATGACACCTTAGTTTTTAGGCCCTGGATTTCTAATCCCTTAATATTAATGTTTGATCTAATTTTAACAGCTAACATTTCGATGGCAATAATAAATAGATATGCCGATAGTGGACAACCTTGTTTTACTCCTCTAGATAGTTTAAAACTTTCTGAGATGTAGCCATTATTTACTATTTTACACCTAGGGTTACTATACATAATTTTTACCCATTTTATAAGAGATTCCCCAAAATTGAAATATTCTAGGCATTTATATATAAACTCCAGTCGTACTTTATCAAAAGCCTTTTCAAAATCAGCTATGAAAACCAAAATGTTTCTTACTTTTGGTGATCTTCCGTCAGAATGTTGGACAAGGTGTCCTTTGTCCAGAACAGTCGTTGTTTTGATCTGGAACGGCAAATATCCCTCTTCATTTAGCATGGGCACTTGCCAAGTGGCACTGATCACTCCAACTTCAACAAAGTCAGAGAACGGAACACGGCAAAACTCCCGAAAAAAATTCAATAATCTGATTAAACTATATTGAAAAAACATACGTTACGATGACATGGTCACATGTATCAAATAAAATCTAAGACGGAGATGTTAGTCGTTCATAACGACAGCTAAACAGAAGGCATATCCATGTCCTCTTTCGCACGCTCCAGAAACAGGATATGGACGGTCACGTCAAACAAAGAGCTTTTATTCCACCTCAGACCAAGATAGACACGAAATTTCTTCTCTCACCGCATCTTGACAACCAGGGGAAGGCGTATGAAGTGTATGTAGACTCTTACGTATCACGCCCATGTATAGGCATGAAGTTGAACAGAGCATCGATTTCTGACATTCCACTTCCTGGTCAGGAAAAGTGCTGCAGAAGGAGTTCTGTTTCACTCAGAGAAATAGTTCAAACGGTTTTAGAAACTAGAGAGTGTTTTCTATCCAATACTAATAATAATATGCATATTGTACGAGCAAGAATTGAGTACGAGGCCGTTTGAAATGGACACATTTTATCAGGCTACTCAATACCGCCCCTTGCAGGCATAAGAAGTTAAAATAACTACATTATGATGTTTTTAACACCTATATCGAATAAAATCAGAGCCGGATATATCTAAAGCCTATAACGAGAGCTTTTCAGAATGCAATCCTGAGGTCTGTCTTGCGTCATGACGAACGTTGAAAAGACTGCACACCCGGTTCCAAGAGCTTTTATACGGCCTCAAAACTACCCAGACACCCCATTCCAATTCTCACTGGTTACTGACATCTAGGGGAAGGCGTATGCAGTGCATGTAGACCCATAGATTACATGCAAATTTATCAACTGGAACAGAGCCCCCGATTTCAGATTTTTCAGTTCCTGACAGGAAGTTTGCTGCAAAATGAGTTCTGTTTTACTCACAGATATAATTCAAACGGTTTTAGAAACTAGAGAGTGTTTTCTATCCAATAGTAATAATAATATGCATATTGTACGAGCAATAATTGAGTACGAGGCAGTTTAATTTGGGAACAAATTTTTGCAAAGTCGAAATGGCTCCCCCCTATTGAGAAAAGGTTTTAAAGGCCACATGAGTGCAAATATTCCCAGACCAAAAAATAGGTTTTATTGTCACACACATAGGTACAATGAATTGTATCGTTTTACAAGGTCAGCTATTGTAGTACGGCACCTCTAGATCAAATGTATTGCCTTGCTCACCTTGGGGATTCAAACCACGAATGTTTGAGTTACTGGCCCAGTACTCTAACCACTAGGCCACCTGCCACTCTAACAGACACACCTGTGTTGCACAAATGCCTGCTAAAACTTCTAGCTCAACTGTTGTGTTGTGCCTCTGGTTGGTCTATCATCCAACCAGAGGTAGTTAGCTAATGGTTGTGGTGGTTTCTCTCCATTTGACAGAAACAAAGTGGTCCTTTGGCCATTTCAAAAACTCTCTCCCATTTGAATGCCTCACGGGTTTTATCAATCCCCGTTACGCATACAACCCTCACATGGTTAGCGGGGTAATTAGCCTAAGCCTAATTGTAACATTTCATTGTAGCATTACGAGTTAGCGCCCTGCCCTGCCGTGCTTTACGACATATAGACCACCATAGAAGTCTTTGGGGGGCAGATCTGGGTTCAAATAGAATTTGTTTTTGTTGAAATGCTTCGAGTATTAAACTGAGCGTTCCTGGAGTGCCAGATGGGCGAGGTTTAAATTCTGCTGGTTCCATTGCACCAAACAAGCTCAATTAAGCACAGCTGAGGTATTTGAAAGAAAACAAATACTATTTGAACCCATGTCTGCGCTAATGCTTTCCAGCAAATACTTTTGAGAGGGTTTTACAGCAAATGTGTTTGAACACGAGAAGGATCTGCCAAACGGCCTCAGCAGGCGATGTTGTTTCGTATTCACCCAAGTAATGAGAGTACAAAATGTGGAGGGCGGCAGACCAGCTCAGAGCTGACATTTGCTTGTCAACATTTCCCTCAGAGGCCTAACACCATGGAATTCAGAGCATTCAGCTGGGAGGCTCCAGACCATGGCTTCAGATTTCAGTACTAGCTTCATATTTTAGTTCTAGCTTCATATGAACACATTTTCTAGAGTTTACAGATTATGATTAGGAGCAGAAAGATGTTGTACTAAAAATGGCCCATTTGACATAAACGTGTCACATCTCATTTAATCACTTTAGTACAATCTGTTCAACCAATTCACGCAAGTCTACGGCCCGTCGTGATGCAGCTACTGGAATAACCACCTATAACCATCTATGAGATAGATCTGCTGTGGGACTTCACACACACACGCACACACCCATGTCTTACTATACTTGTGAGGTCTTGTTGGGGAACAACAATTCAGGCACATTCAAAATCCTATTCTCTAACACTAACTATTTAGTGTAGACACACACACACACAATGATGCTGATTAGCCATCAAGAGTTGAACCAGTTATGTAACTGTTCATCAAACCATGCAGTGTAGTAATTATCATGCCTTGGGCTGCTCAAGCCACACACAGACTAAATCTGACTTTCCCGCAGTTTGGCAGAGGGTTATATATGCAGCTCAAGTTAAAAAAAATTAAAGATACATGGCTATTACTTGATTATATAATTGCTTTGTTCTCAGTGATATCCAATGGTGGTGGAATTGTACCAGTGTGCACCACATGCACAATCTCCTAAGTCAGTTTGGTGACTTGGAAGGACAATGAATATTTGAAGTGGAAGATTTAATAATTGTATGGCTACCTTGAGAAATGACCAATAATACGATGGGAACAGAAGAGGGAAAGCTATATCCCTGGTATTCCATGTAATTCTATTTTGTTGACAACGAAGCTAAATAAAATGTGATGTGCTTCTCTCTCACTGTTGCAGCCAAAGTGTGCCTGCCTGGTCTTCCACATTCGGACTGACAAGCTCCTTTTCTGAGCCCACTTTCTCAGTCTTCCTCTCCATCCTCATTCTCCATCAAATTGAATCAAATGTATTTATATAGCCCTTCTTACATCAGCTGATATCTCAAAGTGCTGTACAGAAACCCAGCCTAAAACCCCAAACAGCAAGCAACGCAGGTGTAGAAGCACGGTGGCATCTCCTCCTCTTTCCATCATCCTTGTTTTCACTCACTTTTGTCGCTGTCACTTTCCTCTCCTTGCTCTCACTCTTACCAACTCCCCCTTCTACCCTTGCAGGTAGCCTAGCAGTTGGAGTGTTATCCCCGTATCCGAAAGGTTGCTGGTTTGAGGACTCATGCAGAAAAGGTGAAAAATCTGTCGATGTGTCCTCGAGCAAGGCACTTTTCCCTAATTTTCACCAGGGGCACCATGCTGCTTGAGCTGATCCTGTAAAACAACACATTTCACTCCACCTGTCTGGTGTATGTGACAATAAAACCTCCTCTCGCTTGAACCATCATGAGATCATAATAAATGTCAATACAAAAACATTTTAAAAGGGCAACCTGTGATTGGCACATCAATTCTTTTGACATTCATATTCATTTGACACCGTTTTGAATTCCAGATTGCCCCTTTAAGGTGGAAAGTGAAACAGTGTACCATCCTGCCGGTGTAAATGGATATTTCAGATTTGGAAGGAAATACTAGAATTTCACAGGTGCCCAGAAGGTGACCCAGAGTAAAGTGACTTTCAGTGAGAGGGGTTAAGAAGACAATCTATACAATCCACACACAATCACTAGACTTGAAGGGGAGTGGGAAGCACAGAGACGTTGTTTCTCTCTCAATTGTCTTTCCTTGATTCCTCTCATCACCGCCTACCTCCCTCTCAAAATGCATTGGAGATCCACTCCGAACTTCTCCTCCAATGTGTTTTGAGAAGGAGCCGAGGACATTATGAAAGACAATTGAGAGACATTCACTGTCCCTCAGAATGGGTGTTCTTTGAAAGTATGGACGCGTCCAGCGTGAGAAAAGGAGCAGTCCGGGCCCCTCGCGATCCTCCGAGGACACAGAGCAGAGTGGGCCCCGGGAGATTTCCTCTCTGTAAACTGGGACCCCGCTCCACAATCAACTGGGAATTAGACACAGTGTAAACTAGGGGCCAAGAGGATGCCGTGTGTGTGTGTGTGTGTGTGTGTGTGTGTGTGTGTGTGTGTGTGTGTGTGTGTGTGTGTGTGTGTGTGTGTGTGTGTGTGTGTGTGTGTGTGTGTGTGTGTGTGTGTGTGTGTGTGTGTGCAAATGTGTGTGTTTTAAATGTGTGGTGCATACGTTTTTTCCATACAGCTGTGAGGGGAAATTAAACCATAATCACCAAATCTCCATTCTCGAACTCCCACTCGACAATCACTCATGTAATTTAAAAACACATTCAGACATCTTCTATCAAACCGAATGATGGCTCATGGCTTCCAGCTAAATCCAGTTTTTCTTCTCATCCTCTCCAAATTTCTGATCATTCGGTGTCTCAATTCCATTCCAGTAAGTTACCAGTTATGACGGCAATAGTCTAGACGTCCACAATCAGATAGGGGACACACAGTACTATCTCACACAGTAAATCACAGTAATCTCCTCAGTCCGCTTACTAGGGAGCGAGACCGAGATCAATGTTCAAATGAAAATTTTCACATTTACATTTAAGTCATTTAGCAGACGCTCTTATCCAGAGCGACTTACAAATTGGTGCATTCACCTTATGACATCCAGTGGAACAGCCACTTTACAATAGTGCATCTAAATCTTTTAAGGGGGGGGGGGGGGCAGAAGGATTTCACAGTATAGAGTGTCCTGCACCCTGTCAATACAGTGGCAGATGAGCAGGGGGGTGGCAGTGTGTGTGTGTGCAGCAGTGTTGACATTCAGAGGGTCAGGGGGAAGTCACAGAGGGGTGGTGGTGGTTGTGTGTGTGTGTGTGTGCGTGTGTGTGTGCGTATCACCCTATATAATTTATGGGAAAAATGCATTATTTGGTCACTGGATGTGATATCGCTTTCCACCTTTTTCGAGAAATAATATATACAGTGCCATCAGAAAGTGCCTTCGGTTGTCAGGCTCCTGCGCCCCAGCCGGCTCATCAGGCATCCACGCCTCAGCTGGCTCTACAGGTTCCCGCACCTCAGCCGACACTACAGGTTCCCGTGCCTCAGCTGAATGTCCAGGTTCCCGTGCCTCAGCCGGCTCTATAGTTTCCTGCGCCTCAGCTGGCTCTACAGGTTCCCGCACCTCAGCTGGCTCTACAGGTTCCCACGCCTCAGCCGGCTCTACAGGTTCCCGCACCTCAGCTGAATGTACAGGTTCCCGCGCCTCAGCCGGCTATACAGGTTCCCGCGCCTCAGCCGGCTATACAGGTTCCCGCACCTCAGCTGAATGTACAGGTTCCCGCACCTCAGCTGGTCCTACAGGTCCCCACGCCTCAGCTGGCTAGACAGGTTCCCGCGCCTCGCCATAATTTTAAGATGGCGTAGCAGTCAGATGTCTTTGTCTTTGTCTTGTCTCGTCCCATGTATATATTTTTTATATATTTTCTTTGCAATCTTTTTTATATTTTTCCTAAACCTCAACTTCAAAATACTCTCCTGCAACCCGCCTCACCCAATGTGGTGTGGATCTGGGGTTTTTTCTAAGGTATTTCTATTTACCTCCGAATTGGAATCCCTCAACTGAAGCTAGCTAGCTAACTAGCTACCAGCTATCAGCTATCAGTCAGCTAACCACTGCTAGCGGTCATCAGCTAACCTTTAGCTCTGAAAGCTATCACCAGTTCCTACAACGCGTTTCAAACCAGAGCATACCAAACCTATTTTTCTCTCCATATCCCCGAATTCCTACCACAAACTCTGCACCTTTTCATCTGGATCACCACAGATACCTAACCGCAACCCGGGTTGACTACTCCTGGGTAACGTTTCCGTCCCGGAGCAAGCACCAACTAGCCTGGAGCCAGCCCATGCTAGACCCATCTCCCGGCTAGGGCTCCTGGGCTACTCCTGAAGCCCAATCCTCGGCTACAATATCCGGACCCCTTCTACTGCCGGTACGGGGTACCCCGCCGATCCTTCACGACTGGAATACCGACATAATCTGCCCGAGGATCCCAACAGGCCCCTCAGACGCGACGTCCCCTGAAGGCCCATTCTGTTAACCGCGGCCTGCTAGCTAACTAGAGCATATTGGACTGTTAGCCGAACCATCGGCCAGTTCTCTTGGACCACTATACCCATTTTGCCAATTGGACTTGGACCCCTCTGCTACTTGGAACCCTACTAATTCCACGACTGGTCTATCGACGTCACCGCACGAGGAGGCAAAAACAGACTTTTCCCCCATCGAGACGTCCCTCTAAGGCCCTTATGCTAGCTTGCTAGCCCCGGCCTGCTAACTGCTAGCTTGCTAGCCCTGGCCTGCTAACTGTCTGAATCGCCGTGTCCCCATCCAGCCCAACCACTCACTGGACCCATACGATCACTTGGCTACGCATGCCTCTCCCTAATATCAAAATGCCTTGTCCATTACTGTCCTGGTTATTGATTACTGTCTTATTTCACTGTAGAGCCTCTAGCCCTGCTCAATATGCCTTAACCAGCCATGTTGTTCCACCTCCCACATATGCGACCACATAACCTGTTTTAAACGTCTCTAGAGACTATATCGCTCTCATCATTACTCAATGACTAGGTTTACCTCCAATGTACTCACATCCTACCATTCCTTTGTCTGTACATTATGTCTTGAATCTATGCTATCGTGCCCAGAAACCTGCTCACTTTACTCTCTGTTCCGAACGTGCTAGATGGCCAGTTCTTATAGCCTTTAACCGTACCCTTATCCTACTTCTCCTCTGCTCCTCTGTTGATGTAGAGGTTAATCCAGGATCTGCAGTGCCTAGGTCCACTCCTACTCCACAGGTGCTCTCATTTGTTGACTTCTGTAACCGTAAAAGCCTTGGTTTCATGCATGTTAACATTAGAAACTGCCAAAAGGGGCGGTGGTGCAATCTACTGCAGAGATAGCCTGCAGAGTTCTGTCTTACTATCCAGGTCTGTACCAAAACAATTCGAGCTTCTACTTCTAAAAATTCACCTTTCCAGAAACAAGTCTCTCACCGTTGCCGCTTGCTATAGACCTCCCTCTAACCCCAGCTGTGCCCTGGACACAATATGTGAATTGATTGCCCCCCATCTATCTTCTGAGCTCGTGATGCTAGGTGACCTAAACTGGGACATGCTTAACACCCCGGCCATCCTACAATCTAAGTTTGATGCCCTCAATCTCACACAAATTATCAATGAACCTACCAGGTACAACCCCATGTCCGTAAACACGGGAACCCTCATAGATATCATCCTAACTAACTCGCCCTCCAAATACACCTCTGCTGTTTTCAACCAAGATCTCATCGATCACTGCCTCATTGCCTGCATCCGTAATGGGTCTGCAGTCAAACGACCACCCCTCATCACTGTCAAACGCTCCCTAAAACACTTCAGCGAACAAGCCTTTCTAATCGACCTGGCCCGGGTATCCTGGAATGACATTGACCTCATCCCGTCAGTAGTGAATGCCTGGTTATTCTTTAAAGGTGCCTTCCTCACCATCTTAAATAAGCATGCTCCATTCAAAAAATATAGAACCAGGAATAGATATAGCCCTTGGTTCACTCCAGACCTGTCTGCCCGTGACCAGCACAAAAACATCCTGTAGCGTTCTGCATTAGCATCGAATAGCCCCCGTGATATGCAACTTTTCAGGGAAGTTAGGAACCAATATACACAGGCAGTTAGGAAAGCAAAGGATAGCTTTTTCAAACAGAAATTTGCATCCTGTAGTACAAACTCAAAAGGTTCTGGGACACTGTAAAGTCCATGGGGAATAAGAGCACCTCCTCCCAGCTGCCCACTGCTCTGAGTCTAGGAAACACTGTCACTACCGATAAATCTACAGTTATTGAAAATTTCAATAAGCATTTTTCTACGGCTGGCAATGCTTTCCACCGGGCAGCAACTCGCCCAAACCTTCCCCACTTCTCCTTCAGCCAAATCCAGATAGCTGATGTTCTGAAAGAGCTGCAAAATCTGGACCCCTACAAATCAGCCACGCTAGACAATCTGGACCCTCTCTTTCTAAAATTATCTGCCGAAATTGTTGCAACCCCTATTACCAGCCTGTTCAACCTCTCTTTCGTATCGTCTGAGATTCCCATAGATTGGAAAGCTGCCGCGGTCATCCCCTTCTTCAAAGGGGGAGACACTCTAGACCCGAACTGCTACAGACCTATTTCTATTCTACCCTGCCTTTCTAAGGTCTTTGAAAGCCAAGTTAACCTCTTTGGGCTGCAGGGGCAGTATTGAGTAGCCTGGATAAAAGGTGCCCATTTCAAACGGCCTCGTACTCAATTCTTGCTCGTACAATATGCATATTATTATTACTATTGGATAGAAAACACTCTCTAGTTTCTAAAACCGTTTGAATTATATCTGTGACTAAAACAGAACTCATTTGCAGCAAACTTCCTGACAGGAAGTGGAAAATCTGAAATTGATGCTCTGTTCTAGGGCCTGCCTATAAATGTGCTTGATATTTATTAGTATACATGCACTTCATACGCCTTCCACTAGATGTCAACAGGCAGTGAGAGAAGAAATGGAGTGTATAACATGATCTGAGGTCGAATAAAAGCTCTTGGCATGACGTGACCCCAATTTCCTGTTTTCTGGAACGCGCGAGAAGGGACCTGGTATTGCCTTCTGTAAAGCTGTCGTTATAGACGACTAATATCTCCGGCTTTGATTTTATTTGATAAATGTGACAATATCATCGTAAAGTATGTTATTTCAATATAGTTTTATTCGATTATTGAATTTTTTTCGGACGTTAGGCGTGTTGCTTTGTCTGCGTTTGTTCACGAAGGAGAGTTTCGCGCCACTTTGCTAGCTTTCCGTGCTAATTGACTGGAGAAAAGGACATTCTAAAACCAAACAACGATTGTTCCCGACAAAGGACCTCTTGTACAACATTCTGATGGAAGATCATCAAAAGTAGGACGCATTTTATGATGCTATTTTATATATCTGTCGAACATGTGTACTAGTAGTTTGCGCCCAGATTTTGGGCACTCTCTCGCTATAACTAAGCTGGATGTCGTAATGAAGTTATTTTTAGAATTCTAACACGGCGATTGCATTAACCTTTCACGAGTATCTACCCCGGGTCCGGGAGCACCCCCCCCCCCCCACACACACTGAGTAGCATCGCTAGCATAGCGTCACAATTAAATAGTAGCATCTAAATATCATTAAATCACAAGTCCAAGACACCTAATGAAAGATACAGATCTTGTGAATAAAGCCACCATTTCAGATTTTTTAAATGTTTTACAGGGAAGACAAAATATGTAAATCTATTAGCTAACCACGTTAGCAAAAGACACCATTTTTCTTTGTCCACCATTTTCTCTCTCCACCAGTAGCTATCACCAATTTGGCCAAATAAATATATTGATAGCCACTAACCAAGAAAAAACCTCATCAGATGACAGTCTGATAACATATTTATGGTATAGGATAGGTTTTGTTAGAAAAATTTGCATATTTCAGGTATAAATCATAGTTTACAATTGCACCCACCATCACAACTCGACTAGAATAAATACATAGAGCAACGTGTATTACCTAATTACTAATCATAAAACATTTCGTAAAAATACAAAGCATACACTAATTGAAAGACACAGATCCTGTGAATACAGACAATAGTTCTGATTTTCTAAGTGTCTTACAGCGAAAACACAATAAATCGTTATATTAGCATACCACATGTGCAAACATTACCAGAGCATTGATTCTAGCTGGATTCACAAGATGTTTATCTTTCATTTGCTGTATTGGACTTGTTAATGTGTGAAAGTTAAATATTTCTAAAAAATATCTTTTGAATTTCGCGCCCTGCACTTGAAGTGGCTGTTGTCATATTGTGCCCGGCTTCGGGCTTGCAGCCCAAAGAAGTTAACCTGTTGGGGATGGGGGCGCTGTTTAGACTATTTATGCTAATGTGGCTAATTTTTTAAACGGCTTCCCACAAAATCCTTGATCGTACAATATGCATATTATTATTATTATTGGATAGAAAACAGTCTATAGTTTCTATAGGAGTTGAAATTTTGTCTCTAAGTGGAACAGAGCCCATTCTACAGCAATTTCCCTGACATGGAGTCAGATTTGAGAAACGTTGGCCACTTTTCTGAAGTCATTTAAACGGGCACTATCGTTGCTATGACTATACGGACACTTCTTACGTCTTCCCCTGGATGCCTTTACGTGATGACGATTCCAACGGGCTCGATTGCTCGTTCACAGGCCCTACAAATGAAAAAAACCTTTAGCTAGCAAGTCTTTTCTTGCTGCGTAACGCGCGTGGAAGACACCGACCCTCTCCTGTTCCAAGCGTTAGTTTAGCCTGTTATATTTCTCCGGTCATCTTTTCACTCGTTATAGGAGTTACAAACATCACAAAGTAGTTAATTTAAAGCGTTTTATAGCAATTTATATCCGTTTAGTGCGATTTTGGGACATTTATTTTTGCAACGATGTGAAAAGTTGGGCACGCTTTTCAGTTCATCCCGAACGCAGTTGACATTTCCACATGGCAAGAGGACAGCTTTCCACCAAAAGACGATTTCTCCCAAGAAAGGATCCTTTGCCCAAGATACTGATGGAAGAACAGCTCAAGGTAGGACATTTTTATTATGATAAATCGTGTTTCTGTCGAAACATTTTAGTGGCTTAGGACGCCATGTTTTTTGACGTAGCTTCGCTTGGCGCAAACTGTATTGAAAAGTAAGGATAAATTAAAAAATGTAATAACGCAATTGTATTAAGAATTAAATTGTCTATCAATCCCTGTCCACCCTATATTTTTTAGTCACGTTTATGAGTATTTATGTATAAGAGTAGATCACTGTCTAAGTGGCGCAAGGACTTTTTCTTTACCAGCTTGTCTACATTTCACATTGTCTAACCATGATTTTGGTGGCTAAATATAAACATTTTCGATCAAACTGTATATGCATGTTGTAATGTGATGTTACAGGAGTGTCATCGGAAGAATTCTGAGAAGGTTAGTGAAAAAATTAATATCTTTTGGCGATGTTGACTTTTATCGCTCACTTTGGCTAGAATCAATGCTGGGCTGCTAATTGCTATGTGCTAAGCTAATATAACGATTTATTGTGTTTTCGCTGTAAGACACTTAGAAAATCTGAAATATTGTCTGTATTCACAGGATCTGTGTCTTTCGATTCGTGTATGCTGTGTATTTTTACGAAATGTTTGATGATTAGTAGTTAGGTAAACACGTTGCTCATTGTAATTATTCTAGTCCATTTGTGATGGTGGGTGCAATTGTAAACTATGCCATCTACCTGAAATATGCACTTTTTTCTAACAAAACCTATCCCATACCATAAATATGTTATCAGACTGTCATCTAATGAGTTTTTTTGTTGGTTAGGGGCTATAAATATCTTAGTTTAGCCGAATTGGTGATGGCTACTGGTGTTGGTGGACAAATAAAAGATGGTGGATTATGCTAATGTGTTTTTAGGTAATAGATGTACATCTTTACATATTGTGTCTTCCCTGTAAAACATTTTAAAAATCGGAAATGTTGACTGGATTCACAAGATCTGTGTCTTTCATTAGCTGTATTGGACTTTAATGTGTGAAAGTTAAATATTAAAAAAAAAAATGTTTTTTGAATTTCGCGGCACTGGTTTTTCAGTGGGGGGGGGGGGGGGGTGTGCCGCTAGCGCCACGCTGATCCTAGACAGGTTAAACCCCAAAAAATGCTCAAATAAATAGATTCCGAGGCTTGACTTCCCAGGCCTGGTGGATCCAGAACGTAGTGTTCATTCTGGATCCCCCAGGCTTCCCAAAACCATCTCTCGCAAGCCAAAACAAGCTTTGTTCCCAGTATTATGAGACGATTAGCTCTTTGATATGGGTATCTGTTAGTGGTGGACTAATGAATTGTTGTTTCGATATCCTCCATCTGCTGAGCGCTCCTCCCACACAGTTGCTTGGGTCATAACTGCAGTCTGTCAAACATATGAAACAGGAGGGTTGTGTGTGTGTGTGTGTGTGTGTGTGTGTGTGTGTGTGTGTGTGTGTGTGTGTGTGTGTGTGTGTGTGTGTGTGTGTGTGTGTGTGTGTGTGTGTGTGTGTGTGTGTGTGTGTGTGTGTACAAATTTTGCATCAAAGCCATCATGAGAGATGGAGACCAAGGAGTCCAAGGTAGTTTACAGCTACCGGCGATGGCGAGTTTGTTGTAAAGCAGTCAGAACGGGTGACATAACGCTCCTCGTTTTTATGCCCCCTCAGTGTTGCTGTGTGTTTGTGTGTGTGACGTGTGTGACGTGTGTGACGTGTACTAGTAAACCCCCTCAGTGTTGCAGTAACCTTGGAAAAGAATTGCGTATTTTTTCCATGGCCCTTCGTCGTCACCTTAGCATACTGCAGAGGGTTTCCAAGTACCCTGAGACGGGTTATATCGCGGCCCTGAAAAACAATATGCTGTTAGAAGTCAATCTCGACACTGTGCCTTTGCTCCCTCTTGCCTCTGACAGTGTAATTGAAGATCTTGAGGATGTCTAATTAAGGTGGAGGGAGAGTGTGTGAGTGTGTTGTGGTGGGTAATACTGCTTGAAGGAGGAAGGATACACAAACAGAAGACCAAAGGACACCTCAGCTAGGAAAATGAATCACTACGTTTCAATGCATTGTTGCATTTGTTCATTGTCTCTTTTTCCCCGCTAGTCATTAAATAAGACGGTGGCGCTGAAGAGGGCGCACGTCTTGTCGGTTCCTTACTGAGCCATTGACTTCATGTTCATATTCTTATCTTTGATTATTTCCCATCGCTGTTGCATTGTTGAGAAGTCAGCGTTTCTTTGGACGGTGGATACGATGCGTATCCTGTACACACCACTCATTAAACTTGAAACTGAAGCTGAAACTGAAACAATGGCCGACTTCGGTATTTTCAAATCCACAGAACAACCTGAACAAATGATGTCCAAAATGCACGTCTGACAATTCTGTATTTTCAACAGGGTATGCTTGTTGTTAGGTGTGCATGTGAATGTATAGTTTGCCTGTGTAAATTTAAAAAAGGGATACATATCTTGTTTGTTTTTTTACAGCTTTTCTGCTACATATATACTTACATTTTACATAGACATTTGACATGTACATTTTGCCTACACATTTTACATCACAGAACAATAACACGTTCCCAAACATAAGCTCTTTAATCCCACCCCTCAGCCACTCTTAGCCCATCCCACCAATCACTATAGACCACCCTCGTTTTGGTTTCCAAGTGCCATATAGTGTCAATTGTGCTGTGGTGTTTTGCATAAATTGCTTTGCCTGTGTGTGTATGTAAGAGAAAGAGTCCAATGCCCAACCTTAATCATTTTCAAATCCACCAACCTCAACAAACGTTGAGCCAAATGCCTCTGTATGCCAATTCTGTTATTTAAACAGCTACTTGTTGTTGTTGGAAGATGTGCTGCAATTTTTACATATTTCCTCCAACAAATGGCATCCCAAATGTCACTGTGTTCAAGGTTATATTGTGTAAACAAGTTATTATTCTTGTGATGCAACCTTTACTCTTTCCTCTTCCATGTAAGGCAGGTTAGCGTTTTTTTGTCATGAGTCTTGTTCTGGAGGCAGCTCTGCAGAGTGGTCACTAGCTGACACAGCCACAAAGTCATCCAATCTGATTGTAAACATGACCCTGAACCACACTGCCTGAACCACACTGCCTAACTAACCTTAAATTAAGACGAAAAAGCAGTTTTGTTTTCAGGAATTTTAGCAATATAGCCAATTTTAACTTGCTGGCGTATCTAAGAGGAAATTGCTTGGTTCTGCCTCCAGGACAAGAAGGTTGATATTTATTGTCATGACAATAAATATTAACCTGCTTCCACCACTCTCCCTCCTTCCCCCCAGTGTTGTTCTAGCAAGGGGAGTTTCTCTTTATGTGGTAGTTGGAGGGCCCAGTAAATAGCCACTGCTGCTGCCTGCTTAACTAACCAGCCCCTTTAGTGTGTCTGCATCTGCCACTGCCCAGACACAAGTCCCCTCTGTCCCTCTCTCCCTCTCCTTTCTTCTATCTCGCTGTCTCTCTCTCTCCTTCTCCCTCCTCTCACTCTCTCTCCTTCTCTCTCTCTTAGTGGCTGCTGAGTGTGTGTCTGTGTGTAGGCGAGCTCACATCATGCGTTCTGCAACCTGCTGGCACCTCTTATCCACAACTGAAACTCTCATTCCGACTGAGGGCTGTATGGACCAGTGTGTATGTGTATTTTGGGAGGTCATTATCTGGTGTGAGTGTGTGAGTGTGTGAGTGAGTGTGAGAGTGTAGTCTGTGTTTGTATGTAGGAGAAAAAGTGTTCTATTAAACAGTGTGTTCTATTAAACAGTGTGTTCTATTAAACAGTGTGTTCTAATAAACAGTGTGTTCTAATAAAGAACGTGTTCTAATAAAGACCGTGTTCTAATAAAGACCGTGTTCTAATAAAGACCGTGTTCTAATAAAGACCGTGTTCTAATAAAGACCGTGTTCTAATAAAGACCGTGTTTTAATAAACGGTGTGTTTTAAGAAACGGTGTGTTTTAAGAAACAGTGTGTTTTAAGAAACAGTGTGTTTTAAGAAACAGTGTGTTTTAAGAAACAGTGTGTTTTAAGAAACAGTGTGTTTTAAGAAACAGTGTGTTTTAAGAAACAGTGTGTTTTAAGAAACAGTGTGTTTTAAGAAACAGTGTGTTTTAAGAAACAGTGTGTTTTAAGAAACAGTGTGTTTTAAAAAACAGTGTGTTTTAAAAAACAGTGTGTTTTAAAAAACAGTGTGTTTTAAAAAACAGTGTGTTTTAAAAAACAGTGTGTTTTAATAAACAGTGTGTTTTAATAAACAGTGTGTTTTAATAAACAGTGTGTTTTAATAAACAGTGTGTTTTAATAAACAGTGTGTTTTAATAAACAGTGTGTTTTAATAAACAGTGTGTTTTAATAAACAGTGTGTTCTAATAAACAGTGTGTTTTAATAAACAGTGTGTTTTAATAAACAGTGTGTTTTAATAAACAGTGTGTTTTAATAAACAGTGTGTTTTAATAAACAGTGTGTTTTAATAAACAGTGTGTTCTAATAAACAGTGTGTTTTAATAAACAGTGTGTTCTAATGAACAGTGTGTTCTAATGAACAGTGTGTTCTAATAAACAGTGTGTTCTAATAAACAGTGTGTTCTAATAAACAGTGTGTTCTAATAAACAGTGTGTTCTAATGAACAGTGTGTTCTAATAAACAGTGTGTTCTAATAAACAGTGTGTTCTAATAAACAGTGTGTTCTAATAAACAGTGTGTTCTAATAAACAGTGTGTTCTAATAAACAGTGTGTTCTAATAAAGACTGTGTTCTAATAAACAGTGTGTTCTAATAAAGACTGTGTTCTAATAAACAGTGTGTTCTAATAAACAGTGTGTTCTAATAAAGACTGTGTTCTAATAAACAGTGTGTTCTAATAAACAGTGGGTTCTAATAAACAGTGTGTTCTAATAAACAGTGTGTTCTAATAAACAGTGTGTTCTAATAAAGACTGTGTTCTATTAAACAGTGTGTTCTAATAAACAGTGTGTTCTAATAAACAGTGTGTTCTAATAAAGACTGTGTTCTAATAAACAATGTGTTCTAATAAAGACTGTGTTCTAATAAACAGTGTGTTCTAATAAACAGTGTCTTCTGATAAAGAGTGTGTTCTAATAAACAGTGTGTTCTAATAAAGAGTGCGTTCTAATGAAGAGTGTGTTCTAATAAACAGGGTGTTCTAATAAACAGTGTGTTTTAATAAAGATTGTCTTCTAATAAACAGTGTGTATTAATAAACCGTGTGTTCTAATAAACAGTGTGTTCTAATAAACAGTGTGTTCTAATAAACAGTGTGTTCTAATAGAGACTGCGTTCTAATGAAGAGTGTGTTTTAATAAACAGTGTGTTCTAATAAACAGTGTGTTCTAATAAACAGTGTGTTCTATTAAACAGTGTGTTCTAATAAACAGTGTGTTCTAATGAACAGTGTGTTCTAATAAAGAACGTGTTCTAATAAACAGTGTGTTCTAATAAAGAACGTGTTCTAATAAAGAACGTGTTCTAATAAAGACCGTGTTCTAATAAAGACCGTGTTCTAATAAAGACCGTGTTCTAATAAACAATGTGTTTTAATAAACGGTGTGTTTTAATAAACGGTGTGTTTTAATAAACGGTGTGTTTTAATAAACGGTGTGTTTTAATAAACAGTGTGTTTTAAGAAACAGTGTGTTTTAAGAAACAGTGTGTTTTAAGAAACAGTGTGTTTTAAGAAACAGTGTGTTTTAAGAAACAGTGTGTTTTAAGAAACAGTGTGTTTTAAGAAACAGTGTGTTTTAAGAAACAGTGTGTTTTAATAAAGACTGTGTTTTAATAAAGACTGTGTTTTAATAAAGACTGTGTTTTAATAAAGACTGTGTTCTAATAAACAGTGTGTTCTAATAAACAGTGTGTTCTAATAAACAGTGTGTTCTAATAAACAGTGTGTTCTAATAAACAGTGTGTTCTAATAAACAGTGTGTTTTAATAAACAGTGTGTTTTAATAAACAGTGTGTTTTAATAAACAGTGTGTTCTAATGAACAGTGTGTTCTAATAAACAGTGTGTTTTAATAAACAGTGTGTTTTAATAAACAGTGTGTTCTAATAAAGACTGTGTTCTAATAAACAGTGTGTTCTAATAAACAGTGTGTTCTAATAAAGACTGTGTTCTAATAAACAGTGTGTTCTAATAAACAGTGGGTTCTAATAAACAGTGTGTTCTAATAAACAGTGTGTTCTAATAAACAGTGTGTTCTAATAAAGACTGTGTTCTATTAAACAGTGTGTTCTAATAAACAGTGTGTTCTAATAAACAGTGTGTTCTAATAAAGACTGTGTTCTAATAAACAATGTGTTCTAATAAAGACTGTGTTCTAATAAACTGTGTTCTAATAAACAGTGTGTTCTAATAAACAGTGTCTTCTGATAAAGAGTGTGTTCTAATAAACAGTGTGTTCTAATAAAGAGTGCGTTCTAATGAAGAGTGTGTTCTAATAAACAGGGTGTTCTAATAAACAGTGTGTTTTAATAAAGATTGTCTTCTAATAAACAGTGTGTATTAATAAACCGTGTGTTCTAATAAACAGTGTGTTTTAATAAACAGTGTGTTCTAATAAACAGTGTGTTCTAATAAAGACTGTGTTCTAATAAACACTTTGTTCTAATAAAGACTGTATTCTAATAAACAGTGTGTTCTAATAAACAGTGTGTTCTAATAAAGACTGTGTTCTAATAAACAGTGGGTTCTAATAAACAGTGGGTTCTAATAAACAGTGTGTTCTAATAAACAGTGTGTTCTAATAAAGACTGTGTTCTAATAAACAGTGTGTTCTAATAAACAGTGTGTTCTAATAAACAGTGGGTTCTAATAAACAGTGTGTTCTAATAAACAGTGTGTTCTAATAAACATTGTGTTCTAATAAACGCTATGTTCTAATAAAGAATGTGTTCTAATAAAGACTGTGTTCTAATAAACAATGTGTTCTAATAAAGACTGTGTTCTAATAAACTGTGTTCTAATAAACAGTGTGTTCTAATAAACAGTGTCTTCTTATAAAGAGTGTGTTCTAATAAACAGTGTGTTCTAATAAACAGTGTGTTCTAATAAACAGTGGGTTCTAATAAACAGTGGGTTCTAATAAACAGTGTGTTCTAATAAACAGTGTGTTCTAATAAACAGTGGGTTCTAATAAACAGTGTGTTCTAATAAACAGTGTGTTCTAATAAACAGTGTGTTCTAATAAAGACTGTGTTCTAATAAACAGTGTGTTCTAATAAACAGTGTGTTCTAATAAACAGTGGGTTCTAATAAACAGTGGGTTCTAATAAACAGTGTGTTCTAATAAACAGTGTGTTCTAATAAACGCTATGTTCTAATAAAGAATGTGTTCTAATAAAGACTGTGTTCTAATAAACAATGTGTTCTAATAAAGACTGTGTTCTAATAAACTGTGTTCTAATAAACAGTGTGTTCTAATAAACAGTGTCTTCTGATAAAGAGTGTGTTCTAATAAACAGTGTGTTCTAATAAAGAGTGCGTTCTAATGAAGAGTGTGTTCTAATAAACAGGGTGTTCTAATAAACAGGGTGTTCTAATAAACAGTGTGTTTTAATAAACAGTGTGTTCTAATAAACAGTGTGTTCTAATAGAGACTGCGTTCTAATGAAGAGTGTGTTTTAATAAACAGTGTGTTCTAATAAACAGTGTCTTCTGATAAAGAGTGTGTTCTAATAAACAGTGTCTTCTAATAAACAGTGTGTTCTAATAAACAGTGTGTTCTAATAAACAGTGTGTTCTAATAAACAGTGTGTTCTAATAAACAGTGTGTTCTAATAAACAGTGTGTTCTAATAAACAGTGCGTTCTAATAAACAGTGTGTTCTAATAAACAGTGTGTTCTAATAGAGACTGCGTTCTAATGAAGAGTGTGTTTTAATAAACAGTGTGTTCTAATAAACAGTGTGTTCTAATAAAGACTGTGTTCTAATAAACAGTGTGTTCTAATAAAGACTGTGTTCTAATAAACAGTGTGTTCTAATAAACAGTGTGTTTTAATAAAGACTGTGTTCTAATAAACAGTGGGTTCTAATAAACAGTGGGTTCTAATAAACAGTGTGTTCTAATAAACAGTGTGTTCTAATAAACAGTGTGTTCTAATAAAGACTGTGTTCTAATAAACAGTGTGTTCTAATAAACAGTGTGTTCTAATAAACAGTGGGTTCTAATAAACAGTGTGTTCTAATAAACAGTGTGTTCTAATAAACAGTGTGTTCTAATAAACGCTATGTTCTAATAAAGAATGTGTTCTAATAAAGACTGTGTTCTAATAAACAATGTGTTCTAATAAAGACTGTGTTCTAATAAACTGTGTTCTAATAAACAGTGTGTTCTAATAAACAGTGTCTTCTGATAAAGAGTGTGTTCTAATAAACAGTGTGTTCTAATAAAGAGTGCGTTCTAATAAAGAGTGCGTTCTAATGAAGAGTGTGTTCTAATAAACAGGGTGTTCTAATAAACAGTGTTTTTATTTTTTATTTTATTTTTTGGGGGTGGATCAGCTTAATATTGCGGAAAGAATGTTGCTTCCAATGTAATTGTCTGCATCATTTCCAATCCCCCATATTTTTTTGGGTAAATATATATATCCATACACGCATGCATACATATACACATATATACATACACATACCTATATAGACATACATACTTTTTTAAAGAATATACCTTTATTATTATTCCCCGCAACCCTACCACCGCTCCCCCAATTGGAGTAAACTAATAAACACTTCTGCTTTTACCTTCAATTTATACATCTTATACGTATTTTACAGACACAGACTACTTTATAATAGTTCTCTCTTGTTTGTTCTTAGTCCTTCCTCTATTTCTGTTGTCCATCCAATTTTATTTCCACTTGTAACTGTGCTATTTCACAAAAGCTCCGCACCTATACACATTTCACAGATCCCGAATGCCATACATTATCTTGTTATTAGTCCCACCCTTCAGTTCCACTCAACCCTTCCCATCTATCTTCCAACATCATCCATTTCGGATTTTTATTTGCCATATATTTTTCAACTGTGCTGTGATGCTTCACAAAAGATTTGAACCTTCCTATTCTCATAGCTTCTAGAGATTGTAAATTAAAAATAAACATTTTTGCTAAAATAATTATTATATTATTGATTGATTGACTATGGCTTTTCAAATCCCCCAGTATTGCTATCTGTAGCGTTAGTTCTAGGCAAATGTTGCAATTCTTCAGCCATTCCTGGACCTGTGACCAAAAACGAGCTACATATGGACAATACCAAAATAAATGATCTAATGACTCTGCCTCCTCACAACAGAATCTGCAGAGCTGGGAAGATTGTATACCCCATATATATAACATTCTATTAGTTGCAAGAATTTTGTACAGTAATTTAAATTGAAAAATTCGTAGTTTTGAATCCGGCGTTGTTTTGCGTATCAATTCATAAACCATGTGCCATGGAATGGGTACATCGAAAATCTCTTCCCAACTATTTTGCAATTTATATGGCACAGCTGTCAGTTTTTTGGTCCTTAAATGAAATTGGTATATGTTTTTATTTATCACACTTTTCTTTAACCATTTATGTTCTTTAATACAGGGCCGACATACAAGTTCCTTACTTTTTTCCCCTTCTACTTGCCTCTTCCATTTTTGTGGTAATGCTGCAATTAATTGGTTGTAATTTTGGGTAGAGCAGACATTTCCATATGTCTGTGTTAGCTGCATGTGTGACATAACTCCACCAGTTCTATTTATGATATCATTCACAAAAATTATACCTTTTTTAAACATTTCTTCGATAAATACAGTTTTTTTATCAATTACTATATTTGAATTTAACCACAATATTTGTTGTACTATTTGTTCCGTCGTTTCAGGTGGATTAAACTGAAATTGCAACCAACTTTCTAAGGCTTGTTTAAAAAATAAGGATATTTTGGAGATTATTTCCTTTTCAAACAACCGAAAGTGAGCAGGTGTAATCTGAATAAAGGGAAAAAGGCCCTTCTTGAACATAGGATGAGACATTCGTACCCAGTTACTAGAGAACCAGTTTGGATTTAAGTATAACTTTTGTATGACTGATGCCTTTAGTGAGAGGTCTAATGCTTTAATATTTAATCATTTCTGCCCTCCGAATTCATATTCGTTATATAAATAGGCCCTTTTAATTTTATCTGGCTTGCCGTTCCAAATAAAATGGAATATTTTTTGTTCATATAATTTAAAAAGCAGGTCACTAGGTGTAGGCAAAACCATAAGCAAATAGGTAAACTGTGATATGACTAAAGAGTTAATCAGGGTGATTTTTCCACAACTAGACAAGTATTTTCCTTTCCATGGTAGCAAGATCTTATCTATTTTTGCTAACTTTCTATAAAAATGTATTGGAGTGAGATCATTTCTTTCTTTTGGGATTTTTATACCGAGTATGTCCACATCTCCGTCAGACCATTTAATTGGTAAACTACATGGCAATATAAAATGTGTATTTTTTAGTGATCCAATACGTAATATGGTACATTTATCATAATTTGGTTTTAATCCAGAGAGGATAGCAAAGGTATCTAGATCCTCTATGAGGCCGTGGAGAGACTCTAGTTGTGGTTTTAAAAGAAAACATGAATCATCAGCGTACAATGACACCTTAGTTTTTAAGCCACGGATTTCTAATCCATTAATATTAATGTTTGATCTAATTTTAACAGCTAACATTTCGATGGCAATAATAAATAGATATGCCGATAGTGGACAACCTTGTTTTACTCCTCTAGATAGTTTAAAACTTTCTGAGATGTAGCCATTATTTACTATTTTACACCTAGGGTTACTATACATAATTTTAACCCATTTTATAAGAGATTCCCCAAAATTGAAATATTCTAGGCATTTATAAACAGTGTGTTTTAATAAAGAGTGTCTTCCAATAAACAGTGTTTATTAATAAACAGTGTGTTCTAATAAACAGTGTGTTCTAATAAACAGTGTGTTCTAATAGAGACTGCGTTCTAATGAAGAGTGTGTTTTAATAAAGAGTGTGTTCTAATGAAGAGTGTGTTCTAATAAACAGTGTGTTCTAATGAAGAGTGTGTTCTAATAAACAGTGTGTTCTAATAAACAGGGTGTTCTAATAAACAGTGTGTTCTAATAAACAGGGTGTTCTAATAAACAGTGTGTTCTAATAAAGAATGTGTTCTAATAAACAGTGTGTTCTAATAAACACTATATTCTAATAAAGACTGCGTTCTAATAAACAGGGTGTTCTAATAAACAGTGTGTTCTAATAAACAGTGTGTTCTAATAAACAGTGTGTTCTAATAAACAGGGTGTTCTAATAAACAGTGTGTTCTAATAAACAGGGTGTTCTAATAAACAGTGTGTTCTAATAAAGAATGTGTTCTAATAAACAGTGTGTTCTAATAAACACTATATTCTAATAAAGACTGTGTTCTAATAAACAGTGTGTTCTAATAAACAGTGTGTTCTAATAAACAGTGTGTTCTAATAAACAGTGTGTTATAATAAACAGGGTGTTCTAATAAACAGTGTGTTCTAATAAACAGGGTGTTCTAATAAACACTGTGTTCTAATAAAGAATGTGTTCTAATAAACAGTGTGTTCTAATAAACACTATATTCTAATAAAGACTGTGTTCTAATAAACACTATGTTCTAATAAACAGTGTGTTCTAATAAACACTATGTTCTAATAAACAGTGTGTTCTAATAAACACTATGTTCTAATAAACAGTGTGTTCTAATAAACAGTGTGTTCTAATAAACAGTGTGTTCTAATAAAAACTATGTTCTATTAAACAGTGTGTTCTAATAAACAGTGTGTTCTAATAAACAGTGTGTTCTAATAAACAGTGTGTTCTAATAAACAGTGTGTTCTAATAAACAGTGTGTTCTAATAAACAGTGTGTTCTAATAAACAGTGTGTTCTAATAAACAGTGTGTTCTAATAAACACTATGTTCTAATAAACAGTGTGTTCTAATAAATAGTGTGTTCTAATAAACACTATGTTCTATTAAACAGTGTGTTCTAATAAACAGTGTGTTCTAATAAACAGTGTGTTCTAATAAACAGTGTGTTCTAATAAACAGTGTGTTCTATTAAACAGTGTGTTCTAATAAACAGTGTGTTCTAATAAACAGTGTGTTCTAATAAACAGTGTGTTCTAATAAACAGTGTGTTCTAATAAACAGTGTGTTCTAATAAACAGGGTGTTCTAATAAACAGTGTGTTCTAATAAACAGGGTGTTCTAATAAACAGTGTGTTCTAATAAACAGTGTGTTCTAATAAACAGGGTGTTCTAATAAACAGTGTGTTCTAATAAACAGGGTGTTCTAATAAACACTGTGTTCTCATAAAGAATGTGTTCTAATAAACAGTGTGTTCTAATAAACACTATATTCTAATAAAGACTGTGTTCTAATAAACACTATGTTCTAATAAACAGTGTGTTCTAATAAACACTATGTTCTAATAAACAGTGTGTTCTAATAAACACTATGTTCTAATAAACAGTGTGTTCTAATAAACAGTGTGTTCTAATAAACAGTGTGTTCTAATAAACACTGTGTTCTATTAAACAGTGTGTTCTAATAAACAGTGTGTTCTAATAAACAGTGTGTTCTAATAAACAGTGTGTTCTAATAAACAGTGTGTTCTAATAAACAGTGTGTTCTAATAAACAGTGTGTTCTAATAAACAGTGTGTTTTAATAAACAGTGTGTTCTAATAAACACTATGTTCTAATAAACAGTGTGTTCTAATAAAGACTGTGTTCTAATAAACAGTGTGTTCTAATAAACACTATGTTCTATTAAACAGTGTGTTCTAATAAACAGTGTGTTCTAATAAACAGTGTGTTCTAATAAACAGTGTGTTCTAATAAACAGTGTGTTCTAATAAACAGTGTGTTCTAATAAACAGTGTGTTCTAATAAACAGTGTGTTCTAATAAACAGTGTGTTCTAATAAACAGTGTGTTCTAATAAACAGTGTGTTCTAATAAACAGTGTGTTCTAATAAACACTATGTTCTAATAAACAGTGTGTTCTAATAAATAGTGTGTTCTAATAAACACTATGTTCTATTAAACAGTGTGTTCTAATAAACAGTGTGTTCTAATAAACAGGGTGTTCTAATAAACACTGTGTTCTAATAAAGAATGTGTTCTAATAAACAGTGTGTTCTAATAAACACTATATTCTAATAAAGACTGTGTTCTAATAAACACTATGTTCTAATAAACAGTGTGTTCTAATAAACACTATGTTCTAATAAACAGTGTGTTCTAATAAACACTATGTTCTAATAAACAGTGTGTTCTAATAAACAGTGTGTTCTAATAAACAGTGTGTTCTAATAAAAACTATGTTCTATTAAACAGTGTGTTCTAATAAACAGTGTGTTCTAATAAACAGTGTGTTCTAATAAACAGTGTGTTCTAATAAACAGTGTGTTCTAATAAACAGTGTGTTCTAATAAACAGTGTGTTCTAATAAACAGTGTGTTCTAATAAACAGTGTGTTCTAATAAACACTATGTTCTAATAAACAGTGTGTTCTAATAAATAGTGTGTTCTAATAAACACTATGTTCTATTAAACAGTGTGTTCTAATAAACAGTGTGTTCTAATAAACAGTGTGTTCTAATAAACAGTGTGTTCTAATAAACAGTGTGTTCTATTAAACAGTGTGTTCTAATAAACAGTGTGTTCTAATAAACAGTGTGTTCTAATAAACAGTGTGTTCTAATAAACAGTGTGTTCTAATAAACAGTGTGTTCTAATAAACAGTGTGTTCTAATAAACAGGGTGTTCTAATAAACAGTGTGTTCTAATAAACAGGGTGTTCTAATAAACAGTGTGTTCTAATAAACAGTGTGTTCTAATAAACAGGGTGTTCTAATAAACAGTGTGTTCTAATAAACAGGGTGTTCTAATAAACACTGTGTTCTCATAAAGAATGTGTTCTAATAAACAGTGTGTTCTAATAAACACTATATTCTAATAAAGACTGTGTTCTAATAAACACTATGTTCTAATAAACAGTGTGTTCTAATAAACACTATGTTCTAATAAACAGTGTGTTCTAATAAACACTATGTTCTAATAAACAGTGTGTTCTAATAAACAGTGTGTTCTAATAAACAGTGTGTTCTAATAAACACTGTGTTCTATTAAACAGTGTGTTCTAATAAACAGTGTGTTCTAATAAACAGTGTGTTCTAATAAACAGTGTGTTCTAATAAACAGTGTGTTCTAATAAACAGTGTGTTCTAATAAACAGTGTGTTCTAATAAACAGTGTGTTTTAATAAACAGTGTGTTCTAATAAACACTATGTTCTAATAAACAGTGTGTTCTAATAAAGACTGTGTTCTAATAAACAGTGTGTTCTAATAAACACTATGTTCTATTAAACAGTGTGTTCTAATAAACAGTGTGTTCTAATAAACAGTGTGTTCTAATAAACAGTGTGTTCTAATAAACAGTGTGTTCTAATAAACAGTGTGTTCTAATAAACAGTGTGTTCTAATAAACAGTGTGTTCTAATAAACAGTGTTTTCTAATAAACAGTGTGTTCTAATAAACAGTGTGTTCTAATAAACAGTGTGTTCTAATAAACAGTGTGTTCTATTAAACAGTGTGTTCTAATAAACAGTGTGTTCTAATAAACAGTGTGTTCTAATAAACAGTGTGTTCTAATAAACAGTGTGTTCTAATAAACAATGTGTTCTAATAAACAGTGTGTTCTAATAAACAGTGTGTTCTAATAAACACTATGTTCTATTAAACAGTGTGTTCTAATAAACAGTGTGTTCTAATAAACAGTGTGTTCTAATAAACAGTGTGTTCTAATAAACAGTGTGTTCTAATAAACACTGTGTTCTAATAAACAGCGTGTTCTAATAAACACTGTGTTCTAATAAACAGTGTGTTCTAATAAACAGTGTGTTCTAATAAACAGTGTGTTCTAATAAACACTAACAAATGCATGCTGATTCCCTGGCCGCCTGTCTCCATCAGATATCCTCCACATCTCAATCGCTCCAAAACAATCACCATTGTCTCTGCCCTGTGTTGTCTCTGTGTGAAAAGGTCATCTGCGCCTACATCCCCTTACTCTCTATCTCCCCTGTTCTCTCCTCTCTCCCCAAACCTTCTCTCTCCCAACTTCTCATCACCCTCCCAGCCCCTTATCTCTCAGCTCCCACCTGACTGTGACTGTTGGCTCCCTGGGGGGAAAGGTATCGTGTCTGTTCCCACCAGCCTCCGTAGCCATTTCGGCTCAAACATGACTTGTGGCAGGGGCTGCCATCCTATACATACCTCTTCCAGTTCTCCACAGTGTGTTATCTATGCAGGTCACCCAGACAGACCAGCAATAAACTACCTCTGGCATGAGTCAAGCCAGCCCTAAACTCCGAAAGCTCCTTACACCAACACAATCATCTAGGAGCGTGCCAATCCAGCCCAAACAACGGCAAAATGGTTTACATTCTTCAGGCTCCATTTTGGGCGAATGCTTATTTTTCGGTCGCTGAGTTTCTGCCATAACAAGGCACATGATACCATAACGGAAGAAGAAGAAAAAAATCTGAATTCCATGAATAGAAGGTTTACAAGAATGTTTACAAGAATGGGCTATGTGATCACACTAGTTACACATGCCAATTCATTATGCATGGAGGTGTTCTATGCGTTTATTAAATGCAGACACTCCAGGTTTGGAAAAACACTTGAGTGCCAACATTAGGTTTACAATGGGCCTGCATTATAAAAGTACTGTACAAACAGTAATGATGTACTGTACTGTACACACACACACCCTTGTTGTCCACTCATAAGCATTAGTGGCGCACCGGGGAGACTAGTGATACATGCATTCATTCACACATGTATAAAGCATAGCCAGGGCCGTGAATACAAAAACAGGTTCTCTCCCTTGATAAGACGGTACTTAGAGTAACGAATGCTCTTGGAGGGAGAAGATGGCCGATCCATAAATCAGTGGGTGCATCCCAAATGAAACCGTAATCCCTACATGGTGCACAGCTTTTGGTTAAAAGTAGTCTACTATATAGGGAACGGGCGCCATTTGGGATTAAAAACATGCTTTCCCCGTGCTGATGATGCTGCCTCTAGCACCTTCCCTTCCAACTGATGATCAAATAAAAATGTGCATTAAATAATCAACAAGCGTACTTTACTTCCCGCGGTTTTCTGCCTCCAAGCGAGCTAACCTTTTCTTATAGGGGATGGGCTCTTGTGTCTGGAATATGTGCAAATGATAACAAGAAGGACACAGCATGTATGAATAGGCTTCGGAGTCAGCGTACATGTCATCAGGTGTGTGTGTGTGTGTGTGTGCGTGCGTGCGTGCGTGCGTGCGTGCGTGTGTGTGTGTAAGCAGTGTAAAATGGCTAGCTAATCAGAGCTGTGCACTAGTAGCGTTTCAATCAGTGACCTCAGTTGCTCTGAGGTCACTGATCGAACATGGCTTTTGTGGAGCGATAGGTAACGATGCTTCGAGGGGGACTGTTGTCGAAGTGTTCAGATAGTCCCTGGTTTGAGCGCAGGTTGGGCCGAAGAAAGAGAGGGACGGAAGCAACAGTGGTGTGTGTGTGTGCATGTGCACGTGCGCGTGCGTGCGTGTGCGTGTGTGTGTGATTTGAAGTGTGAAGCCAACTCCGCCCCTAACCCGTGCAAACAAACGTGCTGCAGACCAGCGGATGTGATAGGCCAGAGGCTGATCTGTGAAAAGCCTGACCCTGTGGACCACAACATCCTATGGAGAGCTTCCCCACCAATCCCCTGAGAGACAGGAGACAGCCAGCTGCACATCTGAAGAGAAGACGACAACCCTGCCGGGTGATGTCACCACAGTGCAATACACGCACAGGCACGCAAGCACACACACACACACACACACACACACACACACACACACACACACACACACACACACACACACACACACACACACACACACACACACACACACACACACACACACACACAAACAAACACGTGATAGGTGTCCAGCGGAAGCCCTAACCTGCATCCTGCAGAGAAGCTGATGAGACTGCAGACACTCAAACAGACTGGAGGCTGGAGCAGAGAAAGCCATGATGAGAGACAGTCTGAGGGTGTGTGTGGTGGTGTAAAGTACTAGTTAAGTTGTTTTGGGGTATCTGTACTTTACTTTACTATTTTTGACCTATTTTTTACTTTTACTTTTACTTCACTATATTCCTAAAGAAAATCATGTATTTTTTACTGCATACATTTTCCCTGGCATCCAAAAGTACTTCTTACATTTCAAATGCTTAACAGGGCAGGAAAAGGGTGCAATTCACATCACTTATCAAGAGAACACCCTTACTGCCTCTGATCTGGCCGACTCACAAAACACACATGCTTCGTTTGTAAATGATCTCTGAGTGTTCCCCCGAGTGTGCCCCTGGCTATCCATGAATTTAAAAAAGAAAAAAGAAAATCCTGCCGTCTGGCTTACTAAATATACTGGATGTGAAATGATTTTTAATAGGCTAATTGCTTAGTCTTATTACGAATCACATGAGAGGTATTTATCATACGTTATAAATATTATGCACACTACAATACTGTCGCTGTGAGATCACGACATACGACTCTGTGTAAAAGTGTCATCTGCTTGCGCATATGATATCAACGAGACTTGACGGGTGATCCACACTAGTGACGATATTTACTTGAAGAGTTATGTCTGTGCCTCATTACGATCCCTCTCAGATGCCTCTGTTGCCGTGATGAACACATGACATTGTGTAAAAAAAGAAACATTGTATCGTGTGTAAATGTTGTATTACGCCACAGTCATTCATATCGAGTGGCATGGGTTTCGTATGAACTCATTATGTGTGAGAATCAGACCTGGGTTCAAAAGGCATTAGGAATGTAAAGAGTTAAATTGAGCCTGCCTGGAGTGACAGGTGGGCTGGATTTGAAAATGTGGAACTATTCCCTTGGTTCCAAGGCGCCAGGCAAGTTCAATCAAGCCCAGCTAAATGTGAATCCAGGTCTGATATGGAGTGTGGTGCTTGTTTAACCAGACTACTGTTTCAGCTGAACTGTGGCACAGACAGGTGCACTGTGCCGCTATTGACATCTTCATGGCAGGCAGACCAAATTAGTGTTTTCACACGAGGAGGACAGGGTTGCGGTTAACGGACCACTTCGTCCCAAATCTCACCCTCTTCCCTACATAGTGCACTACTTTTGACAAGGGCCCAAAGAGGGGAATAGGGTTCCATTTGGGACGCAACCCATGAGTGGGTCCTTTCCTCCTAAGACCAGAGTTATGGTAAGAGCATTAAATCCAGTTGCCAGTGAAAGCGTGCCGTTTCAATTGTCTTTGTAATAGCTGTGAGAAATAGGAAACATCAATCGTGGAGCGAGGTGCTTTGAAGAGTAAACAGAGCTTTCGATCTTCTTTATCTGCCTGCGCCAGTCCGGCCTGCAACACGTCCTTACCCCTAGAATAGATCAATACAAAAATTAAACAGCCGCCATTTTTCAAATGACTATCACAGGCATAGCAACAAAAATATCTGTCAAGTTTTTCCGTTGTCTGACCGACATATATCAGACCACGAGGACACATTGTCTGTAATCGAATACAACGGTCAGAGCTCCACAGGGCAGGCAGGCTCTTCATACACAGCAATGAAATCCAAATTGCTGAGATTCTTATTTCCGTGGGTGTATGTCAAAGGAGATTATCAAAGGAAATACCAGACATTTCTTACAGAGCACAAAGAGGACAGACCAGAGTTCACCTTATAAAAGGCTGGCGAAACGCAGCCTGCCAACACAGGAAATGTCACGTGATGTTACTCATTTACGTGTCAGTCAATAGCAAGGACACTTCATAACTTCATTCTGCATGCCGTCCTATTTCCTGGATATTATGAGTCCAAAAAGGACCAAACCAGATGCATCAAAGTCATGCCTATAGCAATGGTTCCCTGGTCTCTACAATACTATGTATGGCAGTATGTTGTCATTGTAATGTAAACATGACTGAGAACCAGAGGTGGAAAAGGTACCCAATTGTCATACTTGAGATGGCGCTGGAGAAGAAGGCAAATGTGTTTTTAATTTTTATTTGTTTATATGCATTGTTTGTAACTTATTTTTTAACTTATTTTGTACATAATGTTGCCGCTACCGTCTCTTATGACCGAAAATGAATTCTAGACATCAGGACTGCGATTTCTCAACACAGACTAGCAGAATCTTTTTTTTCCTTTCACGACTCTGACGAGCCCGACGCAAAGGATAAACTGCTTCCTCGTGAACAGGCCCTGATCAACGTGAACTGTGTGAAGAGGAGGAGGAGAAAGAGGGATCGAAGGGCGGGCTGCCTTCTGACAATTCGTAGGCGATCGAATAAACACCCACTTCCCTCCATTCTGTTAGCAAACGTGCAATCCTTGCAGAATAAAATTGCAGAGTTACGCGGAATATTAAACTACCAACGGGACATTAAAAACTGTAGCATCTTATGCTTCACGGAATCAATCAATCAATCAAATGTATTTATAAAGCCCTTTTTACATCAGCAGATGTCACAAAGTGCTAGACAGAAACCCAGCCTAAAATCCCAAACAGCAAGCAATGCAGATGTAGAAGCACGGTGGTTAGGAAAAACTCCCTAGAAGGGAAGGAACCTAGGAAGAAACCTAGAGAGGAACCAGGTGCTGAGGGGTGGCCAGTCCTCTTCTGGCTGTGCCAGGTGGAGATTATAACAGTACATATCCAAGATGTTCAAATGTTCATAGATGATCAGCAGGGTCAAATAATAATAATCACAGTGATTGTAGAGGGTTCAACAGGTCAGCACCTCAAGAGCAAATGTCAGTTGACTTTTCATAACCAATCATTTGGAGTTAGTGACAGCAGGTGCGGTAGAGAGAGAGAGTCGAAAACAGCAGGTCCGGGACAAGGTAGCACATCCAGTGAACAGGTCAGGGTTCCATTACCGCAAGCAGAACAGTTGAAACTGGAGCAGCAGCACGACCAGGTGGACTGGGGACAGCAAGGAGTCATCAGGCCAGGTAGTCCTGAGGCATGGTCCTAGGGCTCAGGTCCTCCTGGAATGGAGAAAGAGAAAGAGAAAGAGAGAAAATTAGAGAGAGCATACTTAAATTCACGCAGGACATTGGATAAGACAGGAGAAATACTCCAGATATAACAGACTGACCCTAGCCCCCCCGACACATAAACTATTGCAGCATAATTACTGGAGGCTAAGACAGGAGGGGTCAGGAGACACTGTGGCCCCGTCCGACTATACCCCCGGACAGGGCAAACCAGGCAGGATATAACCCCACCCACTTTGCCAAAGCACAGCCCCCACACAACTAGAGGGATATCTTCAACCACCAACTTACCGAGTATAGCCCACAAAGATCTCCCCCAAGGCACAAACCTGAGGGGGGCACCAACCCGGACAGGAAGATCAGATCAGAGACTCAACTCACTCAAGTGACGCACCCCTACTAGGGACGGCAAGGAAGAGCACCAGTAAGCCAGTGACTCAGCCCCCGTAATAGGGTTAGAGGCAGAGAATCCCAATGGAGAGAGGGGAACCGGCCAGGCAGACAGCAAGGGTTGTTCGTTGCTCCAGTGCCTTCTGTTCACCTTCACACTCCTGGGCCAGACTACACTCAATCACACAACCTACTGAAGAGATGAGTCTTCAATAAAGACTTAAAGGTCGGGACAGAGTCTGCACCTCTCACATGGATAGACAGACCATTCCATAAAAATGGAGCTCTATAGGAGAAAGCCCTGCCTCCAGCTGTTTGCTTTGAAATTCTAAGGACAATAATTAGGCCTGCGTCTTGTGACTGTAGCGTATGTGTAGATATGTAAGGCAGGACCAAATTGGAGAGATAGGTAGGAGCAAGTCCATGTAATGCTTTGTAGTATAGCAGTAAAACCTTGAAATCAGCCCTAGCCTTAACAGGAAGCCAGTGGGTTCAAGTCAAGCCAATTTTGGGGTTCTAGTCAAGATTCTAGCAGCCGTGTTTAGCACTAACTGAAGTTCATTTAGTGCTTTATCCGGGTAGTCGGAGAGTCTAGTCTAATCTAGAAGTGACAAAATCATGGATACATTTTTCTGCATCCTTTTTGGAAAAAAAGTTTTCTGATTTTTGCAATGTTACACAGATGGAAAAAAGCTGTCCTTGAAACAGTCTTGATATGTTCATCAAAAGAGAGATCAGGGTCCAGAGTGACGCCGAGGTCCTTTACAGTTTTATTTGAGACGACTGTAGAACCATAAAGATTCATTGTCAGATCCAACAGAAGATCTCTTTGTTTCTTGGGACCTAGAACTAGCATTTATGTTTTGTCCAAGTTTAAAAGTCAAAAATTTGCCGCCATCCACTTCCTTATGTCTGAAACACAGGCTTTCAGGGAGGACAAATTTGGGCCTTCCCCATGTTTCATCAAAATGTACAGCTGTGTATCGTCTGCATAGCAGTGAAAGTAAACATTATGTTTTCGAATGACATCACCAAGAGGTAAAATATATCGTGAAAACAATAGAGGTCCTGGAAATAGAACCTTAAGGAACACCAAAATTTACAGTTGATTTGTCAGAGGACAAACCATCCACAGAGACAAACTGAAATCTTTCCGACAGAGAAGATGTCACGTTCCTGACATGTTTTCTTTTGTCTTGTATTTATTTAGTTGGTCAGGGCGTGAGTTGGGTGGGTTTGTCTATGTGTGATTTTCTATGTTGGGATGTTTGTGTTCGGCCGGGTATGATTCTCAATCAGAGGCAGCTGTCAATCGTTGTCCCTGATTGAGAATCATATTTAGACAGCTTGGGTTTCACGGGTGTGTTGTGGGTGTTTGTTTCCGTGTTTGTATTCGATGCCACACGGGACTGTTGTCGGTTGTATTCATTTTGTTATTTTTGTTTCATGTTAGTGTTCAGTTTCGATTTAATAAATTATCATGAGCACTACCCACTCTGCGTGTTGGTCCGATCCCTACTCCTCCTCCTCGTCTGAGGAGGAGAACGACTATGATGACCGTTACATAAGATCTAAACCAGGCTAGAACTTGTCCGTGTAGTCCCATTTGGGTTTCCAATCTCTCCAAAAGAATGTGGTGATCGATGGTATCAAAAGCAGCACTAAGGTCTAGGAGCACGAGGACAGATGCAGAGCCTTGTTCTGACACCATTAAAAGGTAATTTACCACCTTGACAAGTGCAATCTCAGTTCTATGATGGGGTTTAAAACCAGACTGAAGCATTTTGTGAATTTTGTTAGTCTTCAGGTAGCTGCGCAACAGCTTTTTCAAATTCTTTAGAGAGGAATGTAAGATTCGATATAGGCCGATAGTTTTTTATATTTTCTGGGTCAAGGTTTGGCTTTTTCAAGAAAGGCTTTATTACTGCCACTTTTAGTGAGTTTGGTACACATCCGGTGGATAGGGAGCCGTTTATTATGTTCAACATAGGAGGGCCAAGCACAGGAAGCAGCTCTTTCAGTAGTTTAGTTGGAATAGGGTCCAGTATGCACCTTGAAGGTTTAGAGGCTATGATTATTTCCATTAATATGTCAAGAGATATAGTATTAAAAAACTTGAGTGTCTCCCTTGATCCTAGGTCCTGACAGTGTTTTGCAGACTCAGGACAACTGAGCTTTGGAGAAATATGCAGATTTAAAGAGGAGTCCGTAATATGCGTAATTTGCTCAAAAGACAAAAACGCAGTCACTTTTTTTCGTAAATTGAAATTTGCTCTCATAAATGTTAGCAACACCTCCACTTTTGTGGGATGCGCTGGGGATATGGTCACTAGTGTAACCAGGAGGAGAGGTCTCATTTAACACAGTAAATTCATCAGGCTTAAGCCATGTTTCAGTCAGGCCAATCACATCAAGATTATGATCAGTGATTAGTTCATTGACTATGACTGCCTTGAAAGTGAGGGATCTAACATTAAGTGACCCTATTTTGAGATGTGAGCTATCTCAATCTCTTTCAATAATGGCAGGAATAGAGGAGGTCTTTATTCCAGTGGGATTGTTAAGGCGAACACCGCCATGTTAGTTTTGCCCAACCTAGGTCGAGGCACAGACACGGTCTCAATGGAGATAGCTGAGCTGACTGCACTGTCTGTGCTAGTGGCAAACTCCAATAAGCTGGCAGGCTGGCTATCTCATTGTCGTCGTGGCTGAACGACGACAATATCAACATACAGCTGGCTAGTTATACAATGTACCAGCAGGATAGAACAGCAGCGTCTGGTAAGACAACGGACGGCGGACAATGTATTTTTGTAAATAACAGCTGGTGCACGATATCTAAGAAAGTCTCGAGCTATTGCTCGCCTGAGGAAATGTATCTCTTGAAAAGCTGTAGACCCCACTATCTACCTAGAGAGTTTTTATCTGTATTCTTCAAAGCTGTTTACATACCACCACAGTCAGAGGCTGGCACAGCATTGATGGAGCTGTATTTCGCCATAAGCAAACAAGAAAACGCTCACCGAGAGGTGGCACTCCTAGTAGTTGAGGACTTTAATGCAGGGAAACTTAAATCCGTTTTACCTCATTTCTATCAGCATGTTAATAACCTGTTAAGGCTAGGGGCGCTGTTGTCACTATTTATGGTAATCGTGTAATTTTTGAAACGGCTTCCTACAAAATTCTTGATCGTACAATATGCATATTATTATTATTATTGGATAGAAAACAGTCTATAGTTTCTATAGGAGTTGAAATTTTGTCTCTAAGTGGAACAGAACCCATTCTACAGCAATTTCCCTGACATGGAGTCAGATTTCAGAAATGTTGGCCCCTGATCTGGAGCCAGTTTTAAGGCCAATGTTATTCCTATGAGTATACGGACACTGCTTACGCCTTCCCCTGGATGCCTTTACGTGATGACGATTTGAATGGGGTCGATTGCGCAATCACAGGCACTATAAATGAAAAAACCCTGTAGGTAGGAGCTCCTTTGCAGCTGCGTCATGCGCGTGGAGGACATCGACCTGCTATTTTTCCAAGTGTTAGTTTAGCCTGTTATATTTCTCCGGTCATGTTTTTACTCGTTATAGGAGTTAAAAACATCATAAGGTAGTTAATTTAAAGCGTTTTATAGCAATTTATATCCGTTTAGTGCGATTTTGGGACATTTATTTCTGAAACGCTGTGAATCGCTGGGCACGCTTCCAGTTCATCCCGAACGCAGTTGGCATTTCCACATGGCAAGAGGACAGCTTTCCACCAAAAGACGATTAGACCCAAGAAAGGATCCTTTGCCCAAGATACTGATGGAAGAACAGCTCAAAGTAGGACATTTTTATTATGATAAATCGTGTTTCTGTCGAAAAATGTTAGTGGCTTAGGACGCCATGTTTTTTGACGTAGCTTCGCTTGGCGCAAACTGTATTGAAAAGTAAGGATAATTTAAAAAATGTAATTCCGCGATTGTATTAAGAATTAAATCGTCTATCAATCCCTGTCCACCCTATATTTTTTAGTCACGTTTATGAGTATTTATGAATAAGAGTAGATCACTGTCTAATATGGCGCACCAACATTTTCTCACCAGCTGGGCTACTTTTGTCATTGTGTAACCATGATTTTGGTGGCTAAATATGCACATTTTCGAACAAACTGTATATGTATGTTGTAATGTGATGTTACAGGGGTGTCATCTGAAGAATTCTGAGAAGGTTAGTGAAAAAAATAATATATTTTGGCGATGTTTACGTTATCGCTCTCTTTGGCTAGAATCAATGCTGGGGTGCTATGTGCTATGTGCTATGCTAATATAACGATTTATTGTGTTTTCGCTGTAAGACACTTAGAAAATCTGAAATATTGTCTGTATTCACAGGATCTGTGTCTTTCGATTAGTGTATGCTGTGTATTTTTACGAAATGTTTGATGATTAGTAGTTAGGTAAACACGTTGCTCATTGTAATTATTCTAGTCCATTTGTGACGGTGGGTGCAATTGTAAACTATGCCATCTACCTGAAATATGCACATTTTTCTAACAAAACCTATCCTATACCATAAATATGTTATCAGACTGTCATCTGATGAGTTTTTTTCTTGGTTAGGGGCTATCAATATCTTAGTTTAGCCGAATTGGTGATAGCTACTGTTGTTGGTGGACAAAGTAAAGATGGTGGATTATGCTAATGTGTTTTTAGCTAATAGATTTACATCTTTACATATTGTGTCTTCCCTGTAAAACATTTTAAAAATCGGACATGTTGGCTGGATTCACAAGATCTGTGTCTTTCATTAGCTGTATTGGACTTTAATGTGTGAAAGTTAAATATTTAAAAAATATTTTTTTTTTGAATTTCGCGGCACTGGTTTTTCAGTGGGGGTGGGGGGGATGTGCCGCTAGCGGCACCCCAGTCCTAGACAGGTTTTAAATGTGCAACCAGAGGGAAAACAACTCTGGACCACCTTTACTCCACAAACAGAGACGCATACAGAGCTCTCCCTCGCCATCCATTTGGCAAAGCTGATCATAATTATATCCTCCCGATTCCTGCTTACAAGCAAAAATTAAAGCTAGAAGCACCAATGACTAGATCAATAAAAAAGTGGTCAGATGAAGCAGATGCTAAGCTACAGGATTGTTTTGCTATCACAGACTGCAATATGTTCCGGGATTCCATTGATGGCATTGAGGAGTACACCACATCAGTTATTGGTTTCATCAATAAGTGCATCGATGACGTCGTCCCCACAGTGACCGTACGTACCTACCCCAACCAGAAGCCATGGATTACAGGCAACATTCGCACTGAGCTAAAGGCTAGAGCTGCCGCTTTTAGGGAGTGGGACTCTAACCCGGAAGCTTATAAGAAATCCCGCTATGCCCTCCGACAAACCATCAAACAGGCAAAGCTTCAACACAGGCCTAAGATCGAATCATACTACACCGGCTCCAACGCTCGACTTGCAAACTATTACAGACTGCAAAGGGAAGTACAGCTGAGAGCTGCCCAGTAACACTAGCCTACCAGATGAGCTAAACTATTTCTATGCTCGCTTCGAGGAACATAACATAGAAACATGCATGAGAGCACCAGCTGTTCCAGAAGACTGTGTGATCACGCTCTCCGCAGCCGATGTGAGTAAGACCTTTAAACAGGTCATCATTCACAAGGCCGCAGGGCCACACGGATTACCAGGACGTGTACTGCGAGCATACTCTGACCAACTGGCAAGTGTCTTCAGTGACATTTTCAACCTCTCCCTGTCCGAGTCTGTAATACCAACATGTTTTTAAGCTGACCACAGGCCTGCGCCCAAGAACACTAAGGTAACCTGCCTAAATGACTACCGACTTGTAGCACTCACGTCTGTAGCCATGAAGTGCTTTGAAAAGCTGCTCATGGCTCACATCAACACCATCATCCCAGAAACCCTAGACCCACTCCAATTTGCATACCGCCCCAACAGATCCACAGATGATGCAATCTCTATTGCACTCCACACTGCCCTTTCCCATCTGGACAAAAGGAACACTCATGTGAGAATGCTATTCATTGACTACAGCTCAGCGTTCAACACCATAGTGCCATCAAAGCTCATCAATAAGCTAAGGACCCTGGGACCTAACACGTCCCTCTGCAACTGGATCCTGGACTTCCTGACGGGTCACCCCCAGGTGGTCGCACACATCAGCCACGCTGATCCTCATCACAGGGGCCCATCAGGGGTGTGTGCTCAGTCCCCCCCTGTACTCCTTGTTCACTCATTATTGCATGGCCAGGCACGACTCCAATACCATCATTCAATTTGCCGATGACACAACAGTGGTAGGCCTGATCACCGACAACGATGAGACACCCTATAGGGAGGAGGTCAGAGACCTGGCCATGTGGTGCAAGGACAACAACCTCTCCCTCAATGTCATCAAGACAAAGGAGATGATTGTGGACTACAGGAAAAAGAGGACAGAGCATGCCCCCATTCTCATCGAATGGGGCTGCAGTGGAGCAGGTTGAGAGCTTCAAGTTCGTTGATGTCCACATCACCAACAAACTAACATGGTCCAAGCACACCAAGACAGTCATGCAGAGGGCACGACAAAACCTATTCCCCCTCAGGAGACTGGAAATATTTGACATGGGTCCTCAGATCCTCAAAAGGTTCTACAGCTGCACCATTGAGAGCATCCTGACTGGTTGCATCACTGCCTGATATGGCAACTGCTCGGCCTCTGGCCGCAAGGCACTACAGAGGGTCGTCCAAACGGCCCAGTACATCACCGAGGCCAAGCTTCCTGCCATCCAGGACCTCTATACCAGGCGGTGTCAGAGGAAGGCCCTAACAATTGTCAAAGACTCCAGCCACCCTCGTCATAGACTGTTCTCTCTGCTACCGCACGGCCAGCGGTACCGGAGCGCCAAGTCTAGGTCCAAGAGGCTTCTAAACAGCTTCTACCCCCAAGCCATAAGACACATGAACATCTAGTCAAATGGCTACCCAGACTATTTGTATTCCCCCCCCCCTTCTCTCTTCACACCACTGCTACTCTCTGTTGTAATCTATGCATAGTCACTTTAACAACTCTATCTACATGTACATACTACATCAACTAACCGGTGCCCCCGCACATTGACTCTGTATCGGTACCCCCTGTATAAAGTCTCACTATTGTTGGTTTACTGCTGCTTTTTAATTACTTGTTACTTTTATCTCTTATTCTTATCCGTATTTTTTGGAAACTGCATTGTTGGTTAGGGGCTCGTAAGTAAGCATTTCACTGTAAGGTCTAAACCTGTTGTATTCGGCGCATGTGACTAATAAAATATGCAGTATTTTGTTTTTTTATGTGTTATTTCTTACATCGGTACCCCAGGTAATCTTAGGTTTCATTACATACAGTCGGGAGGAACTACTGAATATACGATTAACGTCAACTCACCATCGTTATAACCAGGAATATGACTTTCCCGAAACGGATCCAGTGTTTTGCCTTCCACCCAATACAATGGATCTGATCCCAGCCGGGGACCATATGCGACGCCGTAAAAGGGGCAAACGTAGCGGTCTCTTGGTCAGGCTTCGAAGACGGGCACATCGCGCTCCACTCCCTAGCATACTACTCGCCAATGTCCAGTCTCTTGACAATAAGGTTGATGAAATCCGAGCACGGGTAGCATTCCAGAGAGACATCAGGGATTGCAACGTGCTCTGCTTCACGGAAACATGGCTAACTCAAGAGACGCTAACGGAGTCGGTGCAGCCAGCTGGTTTCTTCATGCATCGCGCCGACAGAAACAAACATCTTTCTGGTAAGAAGAGGGGCGGGGGGGTATGCCTTATGATTAACGAGACGTGGTGTGATCATCATAACAACACACAGGAACTCAAGTCATTCTGTTCACCTGATCTAGAACTCCTCACAATCAAATGTCGACCGCATTATCTACCAAGGGAATTCTCTTCGATCATAATCACAGCCGTATATATTCCCCCCCAAGCAGACACATCGATGGCCCTGAACGAACTTTATCTGACTCTTTGTAAACTGGAAACCACACACCCTGAGGCTGCATTCATCGTAGCTGGGGATTTTAACCTGTCTAGGATCAGCGTGGCGCTAGCGGCACACCCCCCCCCCCCCCCACTGAAAAACCAGTGCCGCGAAATTCAAAAAAAATATTTTTTTAAAATATTTAACTTTCACACATTAAAGTCCAATACAGCTAATGAAAGACACAGATCTTGTGAATCCAGTCAACATGTCCGATTTTTAAAATGTTTTACAGGGAAGACACAATATGTAAAGATGTACATCTATTACCTAAAAACACATTAGCATAATCCACCATCTTTTATTTGTCCACCAACACCAGTAGCCATCACCAATTCGGCTAAACTAAGATATTTATAGCCCCTAACCAACAAAAAAACTCATCAGATGACAGTCTGATAACATATTTATGGTATGGGATAGGTTTTGTTAGAAAAAAGTGCATATTTCAGGTAGATGGCATAGGTTACAATTGCACCCACCGTCACAAATGGAATAGAAAAACTACATTGAGCAACGTGTTTACCTACTTACTAATCATCAAACATTTCGTAAAAATACACAGCATACACGAATCGAAAGACACAGATCCTGTGAATACAGACAATATTTCAGATTTTCTAAGTGTCTTACAGCGAAAACACAATAAATCGTTATATTAGCATAGCACATAGCACATAGCAGCCCAGCATTGATTCTAGCCAAAGTGAGCGATAACGTCAACATCGCCAAAAATATATTAATTTTTTCACTAACCTTCTCAGAATTCTTCAGATGACACTCCTGTAACATCATATTACACAATGCATATAGAGTTTGATCGAAAACGTTTATATTTAGCCACCAAAATCATGGTTAGACAATGTGAAATGTAACTCAGCTGGTCAGAATATGTCCTTGCGCCACTTAGACAGTGATCTACTCTTATACATAAATACTCATAAACGTGACTAAAAAATATAGGGTGGACAGGGATTGATAGACAATTTAATTCTTAATACAATTGCGGAATTACATTTTTTAATTTATCCTTACTTTTCAATACAGTTTGCGCCAAGCGAAGCTACGTCAAAAAACATGGCGTCCTAAGCCACTAAAATGTTTCGACAGAAACACGATTTATCATAATAAAAATGTCCTACCTTGAGCTGTTCTTCCATCAGTATCTTGGGCAAAGGATCCTTTCTTGGGAGTAATCGTCTTTTGGTGGAAAGCTGTCCTCTTGCCATGTGGAAATGCCAACTGCGTTCGGGATGAACTGAAAAGCGTGCCCAACTATTCACATCGTTTCAAAAATAAATGTCCCAAAATCGCACTAAACGGATATAAATTGCTATAAAACGCTTTAAATTAACTACCTTATGATGTTTTTAACTCCTATAACGAGTGAAAAGATGACCGGAGAAATATAACAGGCTAAACTAACGCTTGGAACAGGAGGGGGTCGGTGTCCTCCACGCGCGTTACGCAGCAAGAAAAGACTTGCTAGCTACAGGGTTTTTTCATTTATAGGGCCTGTGAACGCGCAATCGACCCCATTGGAATCGTCATCACGTAAAGGCATCCAGGGGAAGACGTAAGAAGTGTCCGTATAGTCATAGCAATAACAGTGCCCTTTTAACTGACTTCAGAACAGTGGCCAACATTTCTGAAATCTGACTCCATGTCAGGGAAATTGCTGTAGAATGGGCTCTGTTCCACTTAGAGACAAAATTTCAACTCCTATAGAAACTATAGACTGTTTTCTATTCAATAATAATAATAATATGCATATTGTACGATCAAGGATTTTGTGGGAAGCCGTTTCAAAAATTACCCAATTAGCATAAATAGTCTCAACAGCGCCCCCATCCCCAACAGGTTAACAAGGCTAATCTAAAAACAAAACTCCCTAAATTCTATCAGCATATCGATTGTGCTACCAGGGCTGGAAAAACCCTAGATCATTGTTATACTTATTTCCGCGACGCATATAAGGCCCTCCCCCGCCCCCCTTTCGGAAAAGCTGACCACGACTCCATTTTGTTGATTCCAGCCTACAAACAGAAACTAAAACAACAAGCTCCCGCGCTCAGGTCTGTTCAACGCTGGTCCGACCAATCTGATTCCACGCTTCAAGACTGCTTCGATCACGCGGATTGGAATATGTTCCGCATTGCATCCAACAACAATATTGACGAATATGCTGATTCGGTGAGCGAGTTCATTAGGAAGTGCATTGACGATGTCGTACCCACAGCAACGATTAAAACATTCCCAAACCAGAAACCGTGGATTGACGGCAGCATTCGCGTGAAACTGAAAGCGCGAACCACTGCTTTTAACCAGGGCAAGGTGACCGGAAGCATGACCGAATACAAACAGTGTAGCTATTCTCTCCGCAAGGCAATCAAACAGGCTAAGTCCCAGTACAGAGACAAAATCAAGTCGCAATTCAACAGCTCAGACACAAGAGGTATGTGGCAGGGTCTACAGTCAATCACGGATTACAAAAAGAAAACCAGCCCCGTCGCGGACCAGGATGTCTTGCTCCCAGACAGGCTAAACAACTTTTTTGCCCGCTTTGAGGACAATACAGTGCCACTGACACGGCCCCCTACCAAAACCTGCGGGCTCTCCTTCACTGCAGCCGAGGTGAGTAAAACATTTAAACGTGTTAACCCTCGCAAGGCTGCAGGCCCAGACGGCATTCCCAGCCGCGTCCTCAGAGCATGCGCAGACCAGCTGGCTGGTGTGTTTACGGACATATTCAATCAATCCTTATCCCAGTCTGCTGTTCCCACATGCTTCAAGAGGGCCACCATTGTTCCTGTTCCCAAGAAAGCTAAGGTAACTGAGCTAAACGACTACCGCCCCGTAGCACTCACTTCCGTCATCATGAAGTGCTTTGAGAGACTAGTCAAGGACCATATCACCTCCACCCTACCGGACACCCTAGACCCACTCCAATTTGCTTACCGACCCAATAGGTCCACAGACGACGCAATCGCAACCACACTGCACACTGCCCTAACCCATCTGGACAAGAGGAATACCCATGTGAGAATGCTGTTCATCGATTACAGCTCAGCATTTAACACCATAGTACCCTCCAAACTCGTCATCAAGCTCGAGACCCTGGGTCTCGACCCCGCCCTGTGCAACTGGGTCCTGGACTTCCTGACGGGCCGCCCCCAGGTGGTGAGGGTAGGTAACAACATCTCCACCCCGCTGATCCTCAACACTGGGGCCCCACAAGGGTGCGTTCTGAGCCCTCTCCTGTACTCCCTGTTCACCCACGACTGCGTGGCCATGCACGCCTCCAACTCAATCATAAAGTTTGCGGATGACACTGCAGTGGTAGGCTTGATTACCAACAACGACGAGACGGCCTACAGGGAGGAGGTGAGGGCCCTCGGAGTGTGGTGTCAGGAAAATAACCTCACACTCAACGTCAACAAAACAAAGGAGATGATTGTGGACTTCAGGAAACAGCAGAGGGAGCACCCCCCTATCCACATCGACGGGTCAGTAGTGGAGAAGGTGGAAAGTTTTAAGTTCCTCGGTGTACACATCACAGACAAACTGAATTGGTCCACCCACACAGACAGCGTCGTGAAGAAGGCGCAGCAGCGCCTCTTCAACCTCAGGAGGCTGAAGAAATTCGGATTGTCACCAAAAGCACTCACAAACTTCTACAGATGCACAATCGAGAGCATCCTGTCGGGCTGTATCACCGCCTGGTACGGCAACTGCTCCGCCCACAACCGTAAGGCTCTCCAGAGGGTAGTGAGGTCTGCAGAACGCATCACCGGGGGCAAACTACCTGCCCTCCAGGACACCTACGCCACCCGATGTCACAGGAAGGCCATAAAGATCATCAAGGACAACAACCACCCAAGCCACTGCCTGTTCACCCCGCTATCATCCAGAAGGCGAGGTCAGTACAGGTGCATCAAAGCAGGGACCGAGAGACTGAAAAACAGCTTCTATCTCAAGGCCATCAGACTGTTAAACAGCCACCACTAACATTTAGCGGCCGCTGCCAACATACTGACTCAACTCCAGCCACCTTAAAAATGGGAATTGATGGAAATTATGTAAAAATGTACCACTAGCCACTTTAAACAATGCCACTTAATATAATGTTTACATACCCTACATTACCCATCTCATATGTATATACTGTACTCTATATCATCTACTGCATCTTGCCATCTTTATGTAATACATGTACCACTAGCCACTTTAAACTATGCCACTTTATGTTTGCATACCCTACAGTACTCATCTCATATGTATATACTGTACTCTATAGCATCTACTGCATCTTGCCTATGCCGTTCTGTACCACCACTCATTCATATATCTTTATGTGCATATTCTTTATCCCTTTACACTTGTGTGTGTATAAGGTAGTAGTTGTGGAATTGTTAGGTTAGATTACTTGTTGGTTATTACTGCATTGTCGGAACTAGAAGCACAAGCATTTCGCTACACTCGCATTAACATCTGCTAACCATGTGTATGTGACTAATAAAATTTGATTTGATTTGATTTGATTTATACAATTTGATTTGATTTGTTGTGATTTGACTAAATGTAAAGCTACCTTAATAGAAAATGCTCAGACATAATTTACAAATGAAGCATGTGTGTTTAGTGAATCGGTCAGATCAGATGCAGTAAGGATGACCAGGATTTTTCTCTTGATAAATGCATGAATAGGACAATTTTCCTGTCCCGTTAAGCATTCAAAATGTAAGGAGTACTTTTGGGTGTCAGGGAAAATGTATGGAGTAAAAAGTACATTATTTTCTTTAGGAATGTAGTGAAGTAAAAGTAAAAGTTGTAAAAAATATAAATAGTAAAGTAAGTACAGATACCCCCAAAAAATTACTTAAGTAGTACTTTAAAGTATTTTTACTTAAGTAACCGCTGCCAAGAACATGAGTGTTGTACTTGCGCGCTGTGTGAACGAGAGCACCATGGAAGTGTGCATGTGTAGGTAATGATATAGCGAAGCACAATATCCACTGAAGTTCATGGAAACGTCATATTGTTATGATGAACACGTTTTCCAGCGACACGAGCAACTCTCCAATTAATGCTGTTCATTGAAGAAACATGCACACGAGCACACAACCCGCGCACACACACATGCGAACTCATGCGCACACGCACACACGGGAGAAATGTAATCCTGCCGTCACTGCCTGAACGCCCTATCCTGGGGGGTGACATGTATAACTGCCGAGTTATCCTTCACTCAAGGGGAACAGGATGAGCTCAGACAAACTTTGGGGGTCAGAATGTTGATCAGCAAACCTCGCTCATCGGGCATTCCAGGTAGGGCTCAATCAAACAATAATTGAATACGAAAAATACTATTTGAACCCCAGGTCTGAATGGGATGGATTGGGATGGGACAGAATGTTTTAACAGGACAGTAGCCCCAGTTGCACATAAAGGCTTCTGACTGGGAACTGTAACGAGGCGGTGGCTGTGACAGCTGAGCGTCCTCAACGCTACATAGGAAAGTGCTGGACACGGGGTTACATTTCAGACACTCTTCCCAGTTTGGACAGGGGGGAGGGGGGTATCCACTATCCAGCGTGTATTTAAAATCTAAAAAGTAATAACAGTTGATTTAGCGACAGGAGGAAAACAGATGCAGGGGGAAATATACCTTAACTGTTTCCCGTTCCTCTTTTCCATGTTTTAGATGTACTGCAGTGTTTAGAAATACCGAAGTGAGTCGGCTGGATAATTGGATTTGGATATGAACTGTACTACTGTGCGCTTGAGGCAAGAAATCCTCCTAAATAGCGTTAGTCTATTTCCTCCTTAAAATGGATAACATGTCAAATATCAACTTTGTAAGTCCCCTTGTATGGTCAAGGGTGTCTGCTACAAGAAGCAGAACAACGATAGAGGTTGCTTTCACCTAGACATGTCAATTGCACCCACAGTCACATCACAGACCATGTTAATAATTTCATTTCCTCGTTTTAAAGTTGCTTGTTACCGGAGGAGACTAGATTCATTGTTCCTTAAAGAACTTCACAGAAAAGTGACACGTTTGTCCGTGGAAGTTAATACGTTCAAAGGACAGCAAGAAAATAAAATGTCTGCTTCTGTCTAGTTTCCAAAAGTGGAATAATACATTTGAGGAAAAAAAGTATGTTGGATTGGAAAACAGTAGTGTTCTGCTGACATAGCACACTCGTAAATACATTCCCTCACATGTTCTGTAGTCATGTCCAGAGCCTACAAATGGACAGATTTAGAAACCATTATGATAAAAAAAAGGACATGATGAAAAATGGAGATGATTGACAGGTGGCCATCTTGGAAGGACATTTCTGTCAGAGTTATGTTGCAGCCCCTCCAGGCTCCAGTTATCCGTATTCATGGTCCATGGGAGGTGTTCTGCATTGTTCCGAGGAGCTGCCTCTAGCCTGCAGACTGGCCAGGTTCAGGGTGACTGACATTGTGTCGTTAGTTATTGCATTATTCTGCATGAGCAGAAAAGCATCCAGCACACCTCCTTCTCACCCATATGCCACAACGAATCAGGGGAAAAAATACAATATTTTAGACTTGTTTTGAGGACTAACCCTGGATGTGTAGCCTAAGAGGGGATCGTTTTGAATCAGATATTATCAAACTATTACCTGTGATATAAAAATGAGATGTAGGCCTATGCTCATTCAGCCCGTGCATAAATAGCCATACTTCTCATACTTCCCATGCAATATGCATAGAAATATATAATCCAGTCCTCTTTCTTAGGCAATATCACGGCTAGCCTATACTCCTCAGCCAAGCATCTTGCTCGATGCTTTTGTTTGTTTTTCTCCACTTAGGTATCTTTTGAAACGCAACTGCAGAAAAAAAGGGAGTGCAGATTGAAGCACAGCATGTGTGTTGCCCCCTGTGAGTCCGGCAGCGACTCTCCATTCTGCCTCGCACCATTTTCCCAGAGCTTGTGTCCCCTCCACGCTGCTCTCCCCCGGAGTTCCCTGGTGGCTCATAACGACCAATCCCCTCCCCCCCCCTTGGGGGACAGCAGCAGCTGCACAGAGTCACTGGGGACTTACAACTTTACAGCTAGGACCCAGAAGGCCATTTTCACTCAAACCTACAGCTCTGGGTTGGGGGCCATGACTGACAGTGTCTTTGTTGCAGTGGTCCTTTCAACTCACTTGTGGCTTTGGATTTGTTATGTTTCAAATATCTCTGTCAAATGTTTAAAATAATACTAACACATCTAACAGTATGTACCAGAGCTGCAAAATGCACAATTAAGTATCTATTCTATTATATTCTAGCTATTATACACTACATGGCCAAAAGAATGTGGAACCCCCTTCAAATTAGTGGATTTTACTATTTCAGCCACACCCGTTGCTGACAGGTGTGAATGAAAACAAGCACACAGCCATGAAATCTCCATAGACAAACATTGGCAGTAGAATGGCCCGTACTGAAGAGCTCAATGACTTTCAACGTGGCACCGTCATAGGATGCCACCTTTCCAACAAGTCAGTTCGTCAAATTTCTGCCCTGTTAGAGCTGCCCCGGTCATATGTACGTGCTGTTATTTTGAAGTGGAAATGTCTAGCATAAAAATCGTCTGTCCTCAGTTGCAACACTCACTACCGAGTTCCAGACTACCTCTGGGAGCAACGTCAGCACAAGAACTGTTCGTCAGGAGCTTCATGAAATGGGTTTCCATGGCCGAGCAGCCGCACAAGCCTAACATCACGATGCGCAATACCAAGCGTCGGCTGGAGTGGTGTAAAGCTTGCAGCCGTTGGACTCCGGAGAAGTGGAAACACGTTCTCTGGAGTGATGAATCACGCTTCACCACCTGGCAGTCCGGCAGACAAATCTGGATTTGACGGATGCCAAGAGAACGCTACCTGCCCAATGCATAGTGCCAACTGTAAAGTTTGGTGGAGGAGGAATAATGGACTGGGGATGTTTTTCGTGGTTCGGGCTAGGGCCCTTAGTTCCAGTGAAGGGAAATCTTAACACTACATGCAATGACTTTCTAGATGATTCTGTGCTTCTAACTTTCTGGCAACAGTTTGGGGAAGGCCCTTTCCTATATCAGCATGACAAAGACCCAATGCACAAAGCGAGGTCCATACAGAAATGGTTTGTTGAGATCGGTGTGGAATAACTTGACTGGCAAGCACAGAGCCCTGACTTCAACCCCATCGAACACCTTTGGGATAAATTGGAACGCCAATCTCCCAACATCATTGCCCGACCTCACTAATGCTGTTGTGGTTGAATGGAAGCAAGTCCCCGCAGCAATGTAACAAAATCTAGCGGAAAGCCTTCCCAGAAGAGTGAAGGCTGTTATAGCAGCAAAGGCCGGACCAACTCCATATTAATGGCCATGATTTTTTAATGAGATGTTCGACGAGCAGGTGTCCATATACTTTTGGCCATGTAGTGTATTATATTCTATTGAAGGCTTTAGTTTGTATGTAGTCTGGCTTCAGGTTGTATATGTCAGCGATATAATACTGAAATAGTCTAAACATCAACTGAATATTAGGCTATGGGTAAAATATATACACTCGCGGCGACACTGGCATGCGTGTTGAGTGTGTGGAAACGGGCGCGACTCCCTCTCGTGGCATCGCAGTTATTATGCGACGCGTCACTTAATCCACTTGCTAGGGAGGAGCGCAGGGCTCAGATGCTCGGGTCCTAGGCAGGCTGAGACTCTGTCTTACGGGTTGGACTTCTTACTAAAAGAATACCAACAGTGGACTAGAATCGGACCATCCGGTGCTATGGAGCTACAAAAATATACTTACTGATACTTCATTTGAGATTTGACATTTTTACTACCTCAAAGAACTCAAAGAAAGTCCCTGGCTGGAGCAGTCTTCAGTTTAAAAAAAAAGGAATAGTTGATCCTGCATTTTCAGACAGAGGGATGGTGCTGTTATTGCGCATCGGTTTTTATTTTTGTTGGGGGAAAATTACGCATTTAATAGATTAAACAATCTAGATTACACTGGAGATGTTTATAAATTCAAGACAATTCACATATGTGAGAAGAATGTCCCATTTCATCTCGTTTTCTTTGCATACTGGAAACAAACAAAACATTATGAATACCACTTTGTTTTCCCTTGGAATCAAACTATAACATTTTCTTTATGGAGTTTCAAAATGACATATTCTAATTTGATGAACGAAAGCAATGATGAAATATATTTTGAAAAAGCTCTCAACGAATCCTTCCTGGACCAAATCTTATTCACAGACAACAGCACCAACTCCACCAGCTGCACGAACATCACACTGGACCCCCAGGTCATTGCGGTCGGGGTCTTTCTATCCGTGTTCATCTTGGTGGCTATCGTTGGGAACATTTTGGTTATCCTCTCGGTGCTATGCAATAGACACTTACAGACCGTCACCAACTTCTTTATAGTCAACCTGGCCATAGCGGACTTGCTATTGAGCATTATTGTGCTGCCTTTCTCCGCGTCTTTGGAAGTGCTGGGATGCTGGGTGTTCGGCCGGGTCTTCTGCAACATCTGGGCAGCGGTGGATGTGCTCTGCTGCACCGCGTCCATCCTCAGCCTCTGTATCATCTCCATAGACAGGTACATCGGGGTCAAACACTGCCTCAAATACCCCACCATCATGACGGAGAAGAAAGCCGCTGTCATTCTGGTGGTGGTCTGGGTCTCCTCCATGGTCATCTCCATAGGACCGCTGCTGGGATGGAAGGAACCGCCGCCGACCGACGAGAGCGTCTGCAGCATCACCGAAGAACCGGGCTATGCCCTCTTCTCCTCGCTCTTTTCCTTCTACCTCCCGCTTATGGTCATCCTAGTGATGTATTTCAGGGTCTACGTGGTGGCCCGGAGGACTACCAAGAGTTTAGAAGCGGGGGTCAAACGGGAGAGAAATAAGTCGATAGAAGTGGTGCTCAGGATTCACTGTCGGAGCATGCTGGAGGATACTTCCAAGAGTAAAAACCACCCGTTCCGGAGTTCGCTGTCCGTGCGCTTGATGAAGTTCTCCCGTGAGAAGAAGGCTGCCAAAACCCTGGCGATTGTCGTCGGGATGTTCATCCTGTGTTGGCTACCGTTTTTCTTTGTTTTACCACTGGGTGAGTGTTGGTTTGCATTATCAACATTTAATTAGCAATTGATTGGGGGTTAAAGAGGTCCACAATAGAGGCTACAGTCTAATTGCTTCTCTGTTTTAACCATATGTAAAATATGTGTCTCAGAATCTGTACGTTTGTGGGTGCGCTCACTTGTGTGATCAGTAGGATTCGCTGTATTGATTGACGAGTGTGCGTTTCACTGCGAGGGATGTAGCCTATACCGCGTGTCCATATCACTCAAATACGATTAAATTACTTTTAAGTTATATCTTGTTCACTGTGCTTATGTTTACATATCGAAGTGCACTATTTAGAACGGGAAACATTATTAATTAAGCGAGGATGTTTGAAATTCATCCAAGTGCATACTTATTATGAGAAGGTTGCGCGCATCGTGCAAACGTCCAATAAAATACAGTCTTTTCATTTCTGAAATTGTGAGGTATTGGTTTTTCTTTTTTTTTCTTTTCTAGAAGATCAACGTAGCATCCACAATTACGCACTACATATATTCGGTAACAATGTACTAAAACCTATCATGAAGAGTTGTAATTCTGGCATGCGGCATCATTACACATAACTATAAGTCCGATTTGTCATATGCCTATATACAAGTGCAATTCATCGATGTATTGTTTGCAGTCCATGGACATAAAATGTCCTTCAAAGCCGTCATCAATTGTGCTTAAAGCCCTACTGTTTGGTAGCAGTATGTTGAAGAGCAAATACAAGCCATTCCTATTTCTTTCCTGACATAAAAGTACACAAAAAAAACTATTTTATTTATCATAGTGATTAAGGAGTCACAATAAAATATATAATATTCCCCACCAACATTAGACAACCATACAGAAAATTTGAATTTGAATAAGTACATGAAATCAATGACAAGAGAATAGTCAGATTGATTGATAACTGACACAGACATGGTGGTGTTGCAGGAAGATTGGCATGCCATGAACCAAGAGGTTGTGTGTTCAAATCCCAGGTGAGGACATGTTGAATCATAATTACAGTATAAATGAACAAGCACCATTTAATCGTGTGTCAACTATGTACGTTTGAAAAGCTGTGTGTAATCAGCTGCACAACCATTTTTTTAGTTAAGATTCCTAAATAATAGTCTCTACTTGAATGAACATATGAGTTGAGAAAACATCATTTTATATTGACAGAATTTTTTTGGACAAAGTTTCCTCAAGTTGGAGCTTAGTTTGGGCCAACGAAATGTTTTTAGTTCATGTTAACACTTAGACAAGAAAAGTTGAGCAAACAGAAAAAAGGCTGTGTAACCGGTTACTTAATAATAATTAGTTGAAATAACTAGAGTTGTGGGTGTTTGTTCTACAGTGAATCTCTCTGCAACAACAGGTCAATGGAAAAAAAGGAGTCGAAAGGGTGTAGGAGGTGTTCAAACACAACACATAGATACACAACACATAGATACACAACACATAGATACACAACACATAGATACACAACGCACAGATACACAACACAATATACTATACAGATCATCAAACAGCAAAAAAAAACTATGTGTAAGAGTAAAGTGCAAGAACCGTTGTCTGATGGTGATTTGAGAAACAAACAGGTGACTTGCTCACAGAGCAGCAGACAGTCAATAAAATGCTAATGAGTTGAAAGGTGCTTTACTGGTGAAATCGGATCAGATGTAGAGACGAGAGGCACAACAGGAGTTAATCAAATACCACACTAATTATCTCAGGTAATAGGTTTTATAAGGAGCATCAATGAGAAATACTGGGGCATAGCGGAGCCATTTATGATGACATCCCACTGGGCAAAAACTGGTTGAATCAACGTTGTTTCCACATCATTTCAACCCCTCCCAAAATGATGTGATGACATTGAGTCAACATGGAAAACTGATTAGATTTCACCCAAATTTTAACCCAAGTCCAATGACATGGTGACATTTGTCGTTGATTTCACGTTGAATTCACGTTAGTTGACAACTCAAATCAAAATTAGATGTTGAACTGACGTCTCTGCTCACTGTGATGTCAAATAAGAAAGACACACACATTGCACACACCAATGGCGGTCAGTGCCATTTAAGATGATGGAGGACACACCTTTCTTTTCATGAGCATGGCCTCTTACAGCATGTTGGATGGCTGTCATTCATAATCCATTCACCCAGTTCAATGTAACAGAGATAGGTTAAGGCTACTACATGATACTGACGTTTTCCCTATACCCATCAGGAGGTTGCTACAACCTTGCCTATGAATGAAAGTTTACAACGCAGGTGCACACAGGTCGAGGGAACATTTTCGAGGTGACAGAAAGTGTCATATGGACAGACAGTGACACATTCAATACTCTTGCCTGTATCTAGCTGATCTAGGGTGTAATCAGTAGTCCAGCAGTTACAAACAGAGAGTTTCTACTGCACAAATTCAGGAAAGTTCATCCCCGTTTCGTTCTGATTACTTCCATTTAAGAAACGTTTCTCAACAGAATATGGCTAAACGAATACACCCCTGATTACACGTAAACACAGTTCACTTTCATAGCAGCCATGTTGTATCCCTTCTCGCATCTATGCGCTCTCCACTTACCTTTTCACTTCGTTTGTGGACTTCAATCCACAACACATCTGCTAAGTCTATGACATTAAAATACCTATTTATTCTGTTCCGTCTGACTGCGCAACCCACTGTTTCATCAGACTAGCCAGGGAATGTATAAACTTGATCTCCACTGTAAAAAGCATCCAGACATTTTCTCACATTTCTTTTAGACTAACAATTAATTTTCAATGGGGGAAATATGTATAAACCTTGCTGTCTGTCTCAATGACATTTACAACATTGTTTCAATATTCAAATTCTATCTCCAGCTGACCCATAGTGATGAATGTGTCGGGAGTCGGAACGAGACATACAGGCAGGCAGCGTTTCCCAGCCAGTCGAAATCATGAATCAGCTGGCATCATTTTTATGGATATACAGTGCATTCGGAAAGTATTCAGAACCCACTTTTTCTACATCCTGCCTTATTCTGAAATTGTGGAAATCCCCCCCGGCCATCAATCTACACACAATAGCCCATAATGACAAAGCAAAAACAGGTTTTTAGACATTTTATCAAATTCATCCCCCCAAAAAACTGAAATATCACATTTACATAAGTATTCAGACCCTTTACTCAGTACTTTGTTCAAGCACCTTTGGCAGCAATTACAGCCTCGAGTCTTCTTGGGTAGGACGCTACAAGCTTGCCACACCTGTATTTGGGGAGTTTCTCCTATTCTTCTAAGCAGATCCTCTCAAAATCTGTCAGGTTGGATGGGGAGAGTCGCTACACAGCTATTTTCAAGTCTCTCCAGAGATGTTCGATCGAGTTCAAGTCTGGACTGTGGCACTCAAGAACATTTAGTGACTTGTCCCGAAGCCACGCCTGCGTTGTCTTGGCTTTGTGCTTAGGGTCATTGTCCTGTTGGAAAGTGAACCTCCACCCAAGTCTGAGGACCTGAGCGCACTGGAGCAGGTTTTCATCAAGGATCTCTTGGTACTTTGTTCTGTCCATCTTTCCCTCGATCCTGACTAGTCTCCTAGTCCCTGCCACTGAATAACATACCCACAGCATGATGCTGCCACCACAATGCTTCACCGTAAGGATGGTGTCAGGTTTCCTCCAGATGTGACGCTTGGCATTCAGGCCAAAGATTTCAATCTTGGTTTCATCAAACCAGAGAATCTTGTTTCTCATGGCCTGAGAGTCTTTAGGTGCCTTTTGGCAAACTCCAAGCGGCCTGTCATGTGCGGAGTGGCTTCCATCTGGCCACTCTACCATAAAGGCCTGATTGGTGAAATGCTGCAGAGATGGTTGTCTTTCTGGAATGTTCTCCCATCTCCACAGAAGAACTCTGGAGCTCTGTCAGAGTGGACATCGGGTTCTTGGTCACCTCCGTGAACCAGGCCGTTCTCCCCCGTTTGTTCATTTTGGTTGGGCGGCCAGCTCTAGGAAGAGTCTTGGTGGATCCAAACGTCGTCCATTTAAGAAAGATGGAGACCATTGTGTTCTTGGGGACCTTCAATGCTGCAGAAATGTTTTGGTACCCTTCCCCAGATCTGTGCCACACAATCCTGTCTCTGAACTTTATGGACAATTCCTTGGACCTCATGGCTTGGTTTTTGCTCTGACATGCACTATCAACTGTGGGACCTTATATAGACAGGTGTGTGTCTTTCCAAATCATGTTCAATCAATTGAATTTACCACAGGTGGACTCCAATCAAGTTGAAGAAACATCTCAAGGATGATCAATTGAAAAAGGATGCACCTGAGCTCAATTTCGAGTCTCATAACAAAGGGTCTGAATACGTATGTAAATAAGGTATTTCAGATTTTATTTTCTTAAAAATTTGCAAAAAAATCTAAAAACATGTTTTCGCTTTGTCATTATGGGGTATTGTGTGTTGATTGGTGAGGACATTCTTTTATAGATTTTTTTTAAATATAAGGCTGTAACGTAACAAAATGTGAAAAAAGTCAAGGGGTCTGAATACTTTTCGAATGCACTGTATACAAAGAAATGTCAATTGAAAAATTAAACAAGGTGTAGCTAGTTTGCAGTCTTTCCAGCTTCAGTTTGAAGTGATTGTGTTAGCTGTGTTGTTGGCTAGCTCCTCGGAACAACAGTGTCCTAACAAGTGAGCACATTTTCTATGCCAGGCGAAATCGCACCTCATAAGCTCATTTTTATGGATGCATCCAAATAAATGTCACTAGAAAACAGCTTAAACAAATGCAGATGCAGCTACTGTTGCTGTTATTCTGACTGCACTTTTTGAAGTGACTGCAAGTTAGTCATAGTTGGCTAGCTAGCAAACAAGGGATAAGAACGTTGCCAGCCAGTATGGCAATGGAACATTTAGAAGGAACAACTGGGTTTGCTAGCTAAGTGATTGAAATTGAAAGTGAAAAACAAAAATATGAAATCCCTCTATCTCTCTCTTGCTTTTCCTTTATGTTGGAAGAAATGTATTTGTTCAAAACTGTTCAACTATTGTCTTTCTCTCTTTGAGTCAACTACTCACCACATTTTATGCACTACAGTGCTAGCTAGCTGTAGCTCATGCTTTCAGTACTAGATTCATTCTCTGATCCTTTGATTGGGTGGACAACATGTCAGTTCATGCTGCAAGAGCTCTGATAGGTTGGAGGATGTCCTCTTGAAGTTGTCATAATTACTCTGTAAGTCTATGGAAGGGGGTAAGAACCATAAGCCTTCTAGGTTTTGTATTGAAGTCAATGTACACAGACGAGAACAGAAACTGTAGACCTTCATTGCAAAACAGTGTATTTGAATCAATTATTTGACGACGTGAATATATTTAGTCTAGTTTTATCTAAAAAGGATAACTTATCAAATGTTTTAAAATGTTTCTTTTACTGAAATTCACTGAGGAGTACAGTCCTCCCCGTCCTCTTCTGAGGAGCCTCCACTGGTACACACACACTCTATACCTCGTCCTTTCTATTGCATTATTTACAGTATGTATCAGGAAAATCATTCAAAAGATGGCCAGCACCACGTCATTAGTTCCACCCAGCGCTCAAATATTTGGCTGCAGTTCTATACTCTTAACAACAGAACAACAGAACAAATGGACTGTGCCCCCAAGATAGACAAAAGATTTTAGAGATGGGTAATTCTAAAAGCGATATTCTGGCAAACATTGCTTTTGGAACAATGGAGGAGTTTAGTCAGGCAGGAGTTTAGAGAGGGTGGCATCTTTTAGAAGTTTGCAATAGGGCTTTCTATAATGGGAAATCCTATTCGCACCACAGATGTTAGGTTGAAAAGGAAAGTGTGTTAAAAACCATTGGGGATTTCTATCTCAATGGACCACTGTTTGTAACATTGTTGCAAGTCACCACAGCCTTGTTTTGTATAAGCCTACACATAACATACTATGCCTACTAATCAAGTTGAGTTCCTTAGATTTCATTTCCTACAATCCCCCGGAATGTTATTGTGCGTACTTGGCTGTTGGCTGGCTGATAGCGTCTCCTGGCACGGTCCCAACCAGCACGCTCTGCTACTTGTGCCAGGCTAGCTGAGGCCCCCCCTCCAGCCCCAGCCTTCCAACCTCCCAGCCTCTCAGTCCTCCAGCCCTCCAACCTCCAGTCCCTCAGTCCCCAGCTCCCCAACCCTGATTCAATTACGTTGAAGTTATATATCTCTTTCACTGTGCTTGTGTTGAAATATTCCAAGTGCACTATTAAGAAAGTGAAATATTAAACAAGGATATTTCAATTTCATCGACACGAAAGAGTCTATTAAGAGAGATGGGTAATTCTAATTGGAGTAGTCAGGCCGCTGACCCCAGGAACACAGCGGTCCACTGCCCTTATGACAGCTGTAATTGAATTCCTCCCATAGTCTCAACAACACACGCCCAACAGCCAGGATGAGGGGAATAAAAAGGAGGAGGTGGAAGGGAGGAGGTAAAGATGGCACCATTCCACACGTACAATACCCTCTCGTTCTTTTGTTCTCCCCCCCCCTTCTCAAAACGTCTCTGCCTTTCCTGTTCATGTCTCTGAGTTAGCCACGCAATGGCTTGGGTAGAACGAAGTGAGAAGCATGGCTTGGTAACCTCATGATAGTGCACAGAGCGAGGAAGTCAACTACCAAGACATTTCATTCAGGGCGCAACACTAAATCCACAATAAGCAACCACTGAAGGCATTGTCATCATCTTAGGCTAAAGAAATGTGGCTCTAATGATGCTCGTGACTCATTTTCTGTGGCTCCAGTCCCCATGACACATCTATTTGTGTTGGAACACAAGCTTTTAGCATTTGTCCGAACACACAAACACACACACGTACACACATACAAACACACACACACACACACACACACACACACACACACACACACACACACACACACACACACACACACACACACACACACACACACACACACACACACACACACACACACACACACACACACACACACAGCCTTAAATAGTTACCAAAATCTTTCAATTGTCATCACCTCACCACTCAAATGTAGAGCGACCCTCCAATTCTAGGAATGCAGAGCAGTTGAAAAGAGATAATGTTTAACACTTCTTCTGCGAGCCTTATCGCTGTAGGAATGTCCGTGTTAATGTGGTGGCGGAACTGCGACAGACTGACAGCAAGAGAAAATAATGTAATACAGTCAGCCCAACGTTTCACTTTTTCCAACAAACAAAATGTCAGTGCTGTCCATAGGTCTAATCCGAAAAAACGTAGAGAAATATAAACTTTGGGGCCGTGTGCTGTTAAAGCCGAGGAACAAAACAAAAATACATTTTGAGGCCGTAATGTCTCTGCCTTATGGAGATATACTAGTCATATATTATACGCAGTAGGCAATGTGTATAGTAATGTGACAGACACCTTGATAATGGATACACAAGAAGGCATAGCACGCTCTGAGGCATTACAAACATTAGTAATACAACTCTAACCATATACAGTACCAGTCAAAAGTTTTGACACACCTACTCATTCAAGGGTTTTTCTTTATTTTTACTATTTTCTACATTGTAGAATAATAGTGAAGACATCAAAACTAGGAAATAACACATAGAATCATGTAGTAACCAAAAAAGTGTTCAACAAATCAAAAAAATATGTTATATTTGAGATTCTTCAAAGTAGCCACCCTTTGACTTGATCAAAGCTTTGCACACTCTTGGCATTCTCTCATCCAGCTTCAACTGGAATGCTTTTCCAACAGTCTTGAAGGAGTTCCCACATATTCTGAGCACTTGTTGACTGCGTTTCCTTCACTCTGCGGTCCAACTCATCCCAAACCATCTCAATTGGGTTGAGGTCTTCACGATTATTCTACAATGTAGAAAATAGTAAAATAAAGAAAAACCCTTGAATGAGTCGGTGTCCAAACTGTTGACTGGTACTGTAGATATCCGAACTCCGTACTTTTACAAACAGAACAGACACGTTGTACGTAACCTGAAACTGTAATTACGTATCGCTTCTGATTGTTACAAAGGCATCTGATGACGGCCTCGGCACCAGTATCAAAATGTTATTGAAGACACTGATGTTGTAAGGAAGGAGGCCTTTGACTCCAAGCAAAACGAGACTACTGTATGGATTTGTCCCAAAATGGGCTCCTGAGTGGCGCAGCAGTCTAAGGCACTGCATCTCAGTGCTAGAGGCAACAGACCCTGGTTCGATTCCAGGCTGTATCACAACCGGTGATTGGGAGTCCCATAGGGCAATGCACAATTGGCCCCGCGTCGTTAGGGTTTGGTTGGGGTATGCCTTCATTGTAAATAAGAATTTGTTCTTAACTGACTTGCCTAGATAAATAAAGTTTGCGCCATCTCCTACATAGTTCACTACTTTGACCAGAACCAAATGGGTCAAAAGTAGTACGCTATATAGGGAATAGGGTGCCATTTTGGACATACCACATGACTAATATGTTGTTGCGCTTTTTTCGCATGATACCATTATGAATATCCCCATACCCGTGGCGGGGGAGAGGTGGGAGGGGGCAAGGGGAGCTGTGCTTTGCCAAAGGAAATAATTAGCTCAGGAAAAACAGGCCTGCACGATGTTATCTTTGAGGATTTTTTTTTTTTTCATTTCACATTCTTGATAGGTTCTGAGAATACTTTGGCCAATAGCGAGAGGGGCTTTGCCATTTGTTTCTCTCATCATCTATTTGAAAGAAGACAAATTGTGAGGGCTTGTCAAATTTAGCAGGTTGTGTCCAACAATAGGCTACCTCTGTAAGCATAGCCTTCCCCCTTAACTATATATATATATATATAATTATTCTTGCCTCTGATAGGCCTACAGCAGGTTGAATATTGGACAATATTCAACCTGCTGTAGGCCTATCAGACGCAATAATTATTATTCTTCCATACCTTTTTCGTACGGCCAAATGGGTGGAACACTTAGACGATTTGTCCACTTACTCCATTTGTACAGAGACGGATCTTTCTTAGCACTTGTAAGCATTTCCGCAATCAACTCCTTTCTCCGTGGCACTCATCTGTTCACTCTGATTCATAATGGACCACTATTCCCAGAAACCAAAACTAGTAAAAACAGAAGATTGAACCAGAAGTGTGTCCTACCATGTCCTCTTGTGCTTTTCTCAGCCACATCTCTAAAGGACATCCAAAATAACTAGTCTGGACCAAGAATCGTATTACCTTCAACACGCCATAAAACAGACTTAAAGGGATACTTCATCCAAACGACAAAATGACACATTGGTTGCCCTACCCCGGTCTATGGACATGGAGTGCGGTGTTACCTTTTTCATAGACTACTCACAGGGATAAGAAAAACGATGTCATTTTTTATTTGGTTGAACTATACCTGTAACACTCTCTTGAATGGGGCGGCAGGTTGCCTAGTGGTTAGAGCGTTTGACTAGTAACTGAAAAGTTGCAAGATCAAATCCCCGAACTGACAAGGTAAAAATCTGTCATTCTGCCCCTGAACAAGGCAGTTAACCCTCTGTTCCCAGGCTGTCATCGAAAATAAGAATTTGTTCTTACCTGACTTGCCTAGTTAAATAAAGGTAAAAAAAAATAAGTACAATTTAAAAATAAAAGAAACTCTCTTGAAAACAGATACTGTAACGGCTGTCCTCCTCTTCTTCATCCGAAGAGGAGCAGGGATTGAACCAAGGCGCAGCGAAGTTTGAACACATAATGAATTTAATGACAAGACGGAAAACTAACACGAACTACACTTGAAATGATACAAAATAACAAACGACGTTGACGAAACCTGAACATAAACTTACATAACTAAACATAAACTTACGTACAGGAAACAGACGACATCGAAACGAAACGAAACAAACAAACGCTACAGTCCCGTGAGGCACGAACATACATACTAACACAGGAGACAATCACCCACAACGAACACTGTGACAACGCCTACCTAAATATGACTCTTAATTAGAGGAACGCCAAACACCTGCCTCTAATTAAGAGCCATACCAGGTAACCCAAAACCAACACAGAAACAGAAAACATAGAATGCCCACCCAACCTCACGTCCTGACCAACTAACACACATAACAACTAACATAAATAGGTCAGGAACGTGACATTACCCCCCCCACAAGGTGCGAACTCCGGACGCACCAGCACAAAGTCTAGGGGAGGGTCTGGGTGGGCATCTAACCACGGTGGTGGCTCAGGCTCCGGGCGCGGTTCCCACCCCACCATAATCCATCCTAGCTTCCTCCCTCCAAGAATGTCCACCCTCTTTTTCCCCCCACAAAATCCTCTTAATAATCTACCTAATAAGGACAACACCGGGACAGAGAGATAAATCAAGACAGAGGGATAGATAAGAATATAGAGGTAGATGAAGATAGAGAGGGAGATCAGGATAGAGGGGCAACTCCGGACTGAAAGGCAGCTCCGGACAGAGAGACAGCTCTGGACTGATGGGCAGTTCTGGGTATCTAGCCTTTTCAGGCTGAAGGGCAGCTCATGGCTGACTGACGAATCTCGACGCTCATGGCTGGCTGACGGCTCTCGACGCTCATGGCAGGCTGACGGCTCTCGACGCTCATGGCAGGCTGACGGCTCTCGACGCTCATGGCAGGCTGACGGCTCTCGACGCTCATGGCAGGCTGACGGCTCTCGACGCTCATGGCGCTCTGACGGCTCTGGCTGCTCATGGCGCTCTGACGGCTCTGGCTGCTCATGGCTCTCTGACGGCTCTGGCTGCTCATGGCTCTCTGACGGCTCGGGCTGCTCATGGCTCTCTGACCGCTCTGGCTGCTCATGGCTCTCTGGCGGCTCTGGCAGATCCTGTCTGGTTGGCGGCTCTGGCAGATCCTGTCTGGTTGGCGGCTCTGGCAGATCCTGTCTGGTTGGCGGCTCTGGCAGATCCTGTCTGGTTGGCGGCTCTGGCAGATCCTGTCTGGTTGGCGGCTCTGGCAGATCCTGTCTGGTTGGCGGCTCTGGCAGATCCTGTCTGGCTGACGGCACTAGCGGCTCCTGTCTGGCTGACGGCACTAGCGGCTCCTGTCTGGCTGACGGCTCTGTAGGCTCATGGCAGACGGGCGGCTTTGCAGGCTCATGGCAGACGGGCGGCTTTGCAGGCTCATGGCAGACGGATGGCTCAGACGGCGCTGGGGAGACGGATGGCTCAGATGGCGCTGGGGAGACGGATGGCTCAGATGGCGCTGGGGAGACGGATGGCTCAGATGGCGCTGGGGAGACGGATGGCTCAGATGGCGCTGGGGAGACGGATGGCTCAGATGGCGCTGGGGAGACGGATGGCTCTGGCCGGATACGGTGCACTGTAGACCTGGTGCGTGGTGCCGGAACTGGAGGCACCGTGCTAATGACAAGCACCTTCCTACTAGTGCGGGGAGCAGGGACAGGGCACACTGTACTCTCAAAGCCTACTCTATCCCTGATGCGAGGTACCGGCACTGGTGACACCGGGCTGAGGACAATCACATCAGGATTAGTAGGGGGAGAAGATACAGTGTGTTCAGGGCTCTGGAGACGCACAGGTGGCTTAGTGCGTGGTGCCGGAACTGGAGGCACCGGGCTAGATACACGCACTACAGGGAGAGTGCGTGGAGGAGGAACAGGGCTCAGGATACGCACTGGTAGCCTAGTGCGTAGTGTAGACACTGTAGGTACTAGGCTGGGGCGGGGAGGTGGTGCCGGAAATACCGGACCGTGGAGGCGTACTGGCACTCTTGAGCATTGAACCCGCCCAACCTTACCTGGTTGAATGCTCCCGGTCGCCCGACCAGTGCGGGGAGGTGGAATAACCCGCACCGGCCTATGTAGGCGAACCGGGGAAACCATGCGTAAGGCCGGTGCCATGTATGCCGGCCCGAGGAGACGCACTGGAGACCAGACGCGTTGAGCCGGCCTCATGACACCTGGCTCAATACTCAATCTAGCCCTACCAGTGCGGGGAGGTGGAATAACCCGCACTGGGCTATGCACTCGTACAGGAGACACCGTGCGCTCTACTGCGTAACACGGCGCCTGCCCGTACTCCTGCTCTCCACGGTAAGCCTGGGAAGTGGGCGCAGGTCTCCTACCTGCCCTTGGCCCACTACCTCCTAGCCCCCCCCAAGAAATTTTTGGGTGTTACTTACGGGCTTTTTTGGCTTCCGTGCCAGACGCGTTCCCTCATAGCTCCGGTTCCTCTCTCCGGTAGCCTCTGCTCTCCTCCGTGCCTCCAGCTCAGCTTTGGGACGGCGATATTCTCCCTGCTGTGCCCATGGACCTCTCCCGTCCAATATTTCCTCCCAAGTCCAGAAATCCTTGTTGCCCTGTCGAGCTTTCCCTTGACTCCGCTGCTTGGCTCTGGAGTGGTGGGTGATTCTGTAACGGCTGTCCTCCTCTTCTTCATCCGAAGAGGAGCAGGGATTGAACCAAGGCGCAGCGAAGTTTGAACACATAATGAATTTAATGACAAGACGGAAAACTAACACGAACTACACTTGAAATGATACAAAATAACAAACGACGTTGACGAAACCTGAACATAAACTTACATAACTAAACATAAACTTACGTACAGGAAACAGACGACATCGAAACGAAACGAAACAAACAAACGCTACAGTCCCGTGAAGCACGAACATACATACTAACACAGGAGACAATCACCCACAACGAACACTGTGACAACGCCTACCTAAATATGACTCTTAATTAGAGGAACGCCAAACACCTGCCTCTAATTAAGAGCCATACCAGGTAACCCAAAACCAACACAGAAACAGAAAACATAGAATGCCCACCCAACCTCACGTCCTGACCAACTAACACACATAACAACTAACATAAATAGGTCAGGAACGTGACAGATACCCTATGAAGGCTTACAGAAAGCATAAGTAAAAACCGCAAGTTAGTATTCAAAGTATCTAAGTATCATATGGCCCAGCCAGATCCATCAGCCAGACCTGTACGTGACTCACTCCAAGTGAATGGCACCTGTCAAAGCTTGCACAGCACTCATTACACTGTAGCACAGTCCTTTGTAGCCCTCTCCACTCAAGGTTTCAATTACAAAGCATTGATTCATAGAATAATGACCTTTACATTGAGTGTCGTCTTAAATTAAGTAATCCTTTCCCCCAACACTACACCGCAGTTGATTGACAGGTAGGTCATTTGCTTATTATAAATGGCTGACATACTGAATAGTTTCCAGGTAACAATTAACTTAAAACCTGCCGTTAAAATGCTTTATAATTTTTTGTAAGCATGTATCAGCCATTATAACTGTGTCACAATGTATTATATCTGCTGGTTCTAAGTATGACAGAGTTTCTCCTGGAATTGGGAATATTACAGCTGAGATGTCACCAGCTCCTCACGCACTTAAAAGTTTACAAACCTGCATTTTTCAAAGCAATCAATTTATAGCTTAAATTGATGTATACAGGGCCTTCAGAAAGTATTCACACCCCTTGACTTTTTCCACACTTTGTTGTGTTACGGCCTGAATTTAAAATGGATTCAATTGAGATTGTTTGTCACTGGCCTACACACGATACCCCATAATGTCCAAGTGCAATTATGTTTTTAGAAATGTCTTGAGTCAATAAGTATTCAACCCCTTTGTTATGGCAAGCTTGAACAAGTTCAGGAGTAAACATTTGCTTAAGAAGTCACATAAGTTGCATGGACTCACTCTGTGTGCAATAACAGTTGAACATCATTTTTGAATGACTACCTCATCTCAGTATCCCACACATACAATGATCTGTAAGGTCTATCAGTTGAGCAATGAATTTCAAACATAGATTCAACCACAAAGACCAAGGATGTTATCCAATGCCTAGTAAAGCAAGGCACCTATTGGTAAATGGGTAAAAAATAAAACAACCAGACATTGAATATCCCTTTGAACATGGTGAAGTTATTAATTACACTTTGGATGGTGTTGCCGGAGAGGAAGGAAACCGCTCAGGGATTTAACCGTGACTTTAAAACCGTTACAGTTTAATGGCTATGATAGGAGAAAACAGAGAATAGATCAACAACATTGTAGTTCCTCCACAATACTAACCTAAATGACAGATTGAAAAGAAGGAAGCCTGTACAGAATACAATTATTCGAAAACATGCATCCTGTTTGCAATAAGGCACGAAAGTAAATTCTAATTCACATTTCAGCAGGACCATAATTTAAAACAGAAGGCCAAATCTACACTGGAGTTGCTTCCCAAGAAGACAGTGAATGTTCCCGAGTGGCCTAATTACAGTTTTGACTTAATGCGGCTTGAAAATCTATGTCAAGGCTGTCTAGCAATGATCAACAGCCAACTTGACAGAGCTTTAAGAATTGTAAAAAATAATTGACAAATGGCAGAGTCATCCATGATTCACCAAACTATATTTTGAAAGAGGAAGCAACGTACTTTAAGCATATGTTTTAAGTTCAGTCTCCTCCATATCCACTAACTGAAGTTACTTGAAAGGATTAAAAAAAAAAAATAATAGTGTAAAATGAACAGCTATACAGAAAGACTCATTGGACGCCTAATTACAGAGGAGGAACTTCTAGATGCAATTAAAGCCTTCAAGTCCGGGAAAACTCCAGGTATGGATGGCATACCAGTTGAGGTACAGTACCAGTCAAATGTTTGGACACACCTAGAAAGAATTTATAAATATTGCACATTCCAGGATTTTGCAGCTGGTCTGTGTTTCATTTTCAATACATTTTCTAACATTTCAAAAACCTGTTTTCACATTGTCATTATGGGTTATTGTGTGTAGACGGGCAAAAAAATTATCATATTTAATCCATTTTGAATTCAGATTGTAAGACAACAAAATGTGCAATAAGTCAAGGAGTATGACTGCTTTCTGAAGGCTGGGACTCTGGGAACTCTGTTAAACTGTCACGACTGAACTTATCAAAACCATATTCTCACAAAATACTAAAACAAAACATCTTCTCGATAGAGAAGCTCCACATAAGAGACTCCGTAATCTCCTAAAAGCAGTTTAAGTACTATTAAGTAGTTATTCATCTCCGGCTGCTGATGTGGTCATGGCAACAGCGGCGATGTGTCAAGGCATCAAGCCAAATCAATCCAGGCACTTCCTAAGTAGCATGTGACTCGTGACTACAATCGGAATTCATCGCTCAAAGTTGATGTCATTTTGACAATTAGAATCAATACACAACTACTTTGTCCCATGATGCCTTGTGTCTGATAGTTCATTTTAATGCTGTGTTGTCGTGTTGAACCAGTCAGCAGTGAAGCCTCTGGGAAGAACAGGACCAAAGGGACATAAATCTCTCCTTCTGGCAGATGTAAATTGGCATGACTCATTCTTGAAAACACGATTCCTAGCTCCGCACCAGATGAAAGCCAATGTCAAACTGGACAGATGAGGACAGACTAAAGGGGAAGGAGGGTATAAAGTTGTTTATATGACACACACCCCCTGCGGCAAAGTTAGAAGTGTGTGCATGTGAATAATGAATCTGTGCGTACTGTATACACAACAGACCTGGGTTTGAAATCGTTTCAAATACTGTGAACGTTCCCTTGAGTCTGCCTGGATTGCCAGATGGGCACACTTTCGGGACTATTTCATTGGTGACATTGCGACAGGCAAGCTCAATCACAGCAAACAGCAAACTAGTGTATAGTTCCCCCCAAAAACCGGCAGAAAAGAACATGTCCTGTATACAACACACTGATAGTTGTATCTTTGTTTCATCATCAGCCCGTCTACATAAAGAACACAACACTAATAACGAGAGAAAACGAAGCAAGCCTCAAACAGTGAACTGCCGGTTAGTTTCACTCTGTCTACATCACCCACCTAATGGTACCGAGTCCTCCTGTGGGGCCCCTCTATGGCCCTGTGTAACAACAGTACAGTAGTAGCCTAATGGGCCACATACATCCAACAACAGTACAGTATAATGGTGTCATCAGTCAGATCCCACACCGGGGGTCACACGGGGTTGTCTGGTTCTTTAAAGGGATAGTTATGTACAGTAATGCCCCAAAACTCCGGCTTGGTGGTGGCGGGTTCCTCAGAGCAACACTAGCACACCAATTACCCGTTACACACAAGCACACGCAAGACACACCAATTACCCATTACACACAAGCACGCGCAGACACACCAATTACCCATTACACACACACACGTATGCACACACACACACACACACACACAAATCTTGTCCAAAGGAACACGCTTTCATCTCAGAGACCTGACTACCACCCAAATTACCACCATACTGGCCAAGAGAGGAGGCCTGTTGTGACCCTATGTCAGGTTGTTAAAGCCACTCCAGTGGGAGATGATGGCTGATGATAACCTCCCCTCTCTCACTACGCTACCTCCCTTCCTCTCTACTTGCAAGTGTCCCTCTCTTTTGCTATGTACATCTTTGCTACTGGTATAGTGCCTGTGAAGCCGGTGCAACGCTGACACTTGCAAGTAGACTGTGTGTGTCTGTGCGTGTGCGTGTGCGTGTGCGTGTGTGTGTGTGTGCGTGTGCGTGTGTGTGTTTTCCTCACAAGCATAGTAAAACAAGGAACATTTGGACAAGTGGGCACATTTCACCTGTCCCCACAAGGAAAAAGGCTATTTTAGGCTTAAGGGTTAGGGTCAGCGGTAAAAGTAAGGCGGTACGGTCCGGTACGGTGACCCGGCAAAATAAATAATGTGGGTACGTCGTAGCAGTAAAACATGAGCCTATCACAATAATTAAATCCAAATGTCAAGAAAACTGTAGGCTATTACATCAATTGGCTATTGCACCAATGCATAGACAACGAGGAGACAGCCTACAGGGAGGAGGTCAGAGACCTAGTCGTGTGGTGCCAGGACAACAACCTCTCCCTCAATGTGATCAAGACAAAGGAGATGATTGAGGACTACAGGAAAAGGAGGACCGAGCACGCCCCCATTCTCATCGACGGGGCTGTAGTAGAACAGGTTGAGAGCTTCAAGTTCCTTGGTGTCCACATCACCAACAAACTATCATGGTCCAAACACACCAAGACAGTCTTGAAGAGGGCACGACAAAGCCTATTCCCCCTCAGGAGACTGAAAATATTTGGCATGGGTCCTCAGATCCTCAAAAGGTTCTACAGCTGCACCATCGAGATCATCCTGACTAGTTGCATCACTGCCTGGTATGGCAACTGCTCGGCCTCCGACCGCAAGGCACTACAGAGGGTAGTGCGAACAGCCCAGTGCATCACTGGGGCCAAGCTTCCTGCCATCCAGGTACTCTATATCAGGCGGTGTCAGAGGAAGGCTCTAAAAATTGTCAAAGACTACAGCCACCCTATTCATAGACTGTTCTTTCTGCTACCGCACGGCAAGCTGTACCGGAGCGCCAAGTCGAGGTCCAAGAGGCTTCTTAACAGCTTCTACCCCCAAGCCAAGACTCCTGAACATCTAATCAAACGGCTATCCAGCCCCTCTTTTACCCTGCTGCTACTCTCTGTTTATTATCTATGCATAGTCACTTTAACTCTACCTACATGTACATATTACCTCAATTACCTCGACTAACCGGTGCCCCCGCACATTGACTCTGTACCCGTACCCCCCATGTATATAGCCTAGCTTGTTATTTTACTGCTGCTGTTTAATTATTTGTTAGGGTTAGAATTATGGGTCGGGGTTAGGTTTAGGGTTAGGAGTTAAGGTTAGGGGTTTGGGGTTAAGGTTAGGTTTAAAGGATTTTTTTTTTAAATGTTAAACTTAATATTCATCCTCTCCAGCACCACCCGAACATCAACATATGTTAAAATTGGGCGTGTCTATGTTTGTAGTAAAAAACTTAGAGGAAGACAAGTTTTTCCAGCAACATTGGTGTGCCTTATGTGATTTTGACCACTTATGAGTAGGCATTGCCTACGAATTAATTGCCTACTAATTGGTTGATGATGTCATTGGAAACATTTATCTTCTTTTTTTTGTACAAAACATAGAAAAGCGCCATTTTCACATATGTTGATGTTGGGGTGGTGCTGGAGATGATGAATATGAAGTATAAAATATAGAAATGTCTCTTTAAGGCCAGGTTAAGCCATAGAGATTTAGGGTTAGGGGTTAAGGAAAATTCGATTTTGAATGGGAATCAGTTGTTTGGTCCACACAAGGATAGTGTGCGTGTGTGCCACGTCAGCTCCAATCTAAACTAAACTGCCCACAGGTCCCTAAGGAGAGGGCCCAGGCCAGGGCAAGTAGAGATGAAGGAAAGGAGGGCCAGTCAACACCGTGGCGGAGATGAGATGAGATTAGGGACGTGGGGGCTGTACCAAGCGTTCCTCTCCACTAAAACATCTCTACCGAGAGTACCATTTTTCGTAGCTGTCTATGTACCTCTACAAACCAATGCTGGCACGAAGGCCACGCTCAACAAGCTGTATAAGACCAAAAGCAAACAAGAAAATTCAGTTCCAGAAGCGGTGCTCCTAGTAGCCGGGGACTTTAATGCAGGAAAACTTCAATCTGTTTTACCTCATTTCTACCAGCATGTTATATGTGCAACAAGAGGGAAAATAACTCTAGACCGCCTTAACTCCACACACAGATGCGTACAAAGCTCTCCCTCGTCCTCCATTTGGCAAATCTGACCATAATTCGGATGTTGCCTGTAATCCATGGCTTCTGGTTAGGATATGTAACTATGGTCACTGTGGGGATCACGTCATCTATGCACTTATTGATGAAGCCGGTGACTGATGTGGTATACTCCTCAATGCCATCGGATAAATCCCGGAACATATTCCAGTCTGTGCTAGCAAACAGTCCTGTTGCATCCGTGTCATCTGACCACTTCCGTATTGAGCGAGTCACTGGTACTTCCTGCTTTAGTTTTTGCTTGTAAGCAGGAATCAGGAGGATAGAGTTATGGTCAGATCTGCCAAATGGAGGACGAGGGAGAGCTTTGTATACATTTCTGTTTGTGGAATTAAGGTAATCTAGAGTTTTTCCCCTCTAGTTGCACAGGTGACATGCTGGATAACATTTGGTAAGACGGTTTTTCAGATTCCCTGCATTAAAATCACTGGCCCTATATAGCTGTTTATGGCAGTATACTGTACATCTCGTTGAGTGCAGTCTTAGTGCCAGTATCGTCTTGTGGTGGTAAATAGACAGCTATGAAAATAAATAGATGAAAACTCTCTAGGTAAATAGTGTGGTCTACAGCTTATCAAGAGGTATTCTAACTCAAGTGAGCAAAACCTAGAGACTTCCAGAGATCGCGCACCAGCTGTTTTTTTACAAAGAAACTTTACACCTCATGCCTTAACCTTACCTGAAGAAGCTGCCGTTCGCTCTTGGCGATGCATAGAAAAAACAGCTAGATGTATCTCATTTGAGGCCAAATCTCGTCTCACGCACAAAATGTCAGAGTTTAAAAAATGAAGAGAGATGAAAAATGTCTCGCACAGAAGTTATCTTAAAGATGATCACAGATCCTAACGCCTCTCTCCTCTGTCCCCTCCCAGGTTCCTTCTTCCCGGCACTGAAGCCATCTGACATGGTCTTTAAGGTCATCTTCTGGCTGGGCTACTTCAACAGCTGCATTAACCCTGTCATCTACCCGTGCTCCAGCAAAGAGTTCCAGCGCGCCTTCACCCGCCTCCTCCGCTGCCAGTGCCACCGCCGTCGCCGAGTCCTGCGGCGCTTCTACGACCAGCGCTGGCGCACGGCCGTCAAGGGCCATCACCACCAGGGCATAGATGGCAGGGAAATGGGTACTATGGGTATTGGCGATGCCAGTGTGACAGACTACCGGCCGGGGTACGCCATCAACCATGAGTCGTGCGGGAGCTCGCACTACTACAAGGGTACTCAAGGACGTTCACTGAGTTTTAAAGGGTGGAGCCTGTTCTCTCAGAAGTCATCGTTCCATCTCAAGGAGAAGATGAACAATCTGTCCAATAAGATTAAGGGAGGCGTCACGGCCCCCTCCCTTGCGAGGACAGAGATTGACACGGTTTCCATGGGGATTTACAACGAAGTCGCCGAGCAGAGCTGCTATCAGATCTATGACCTCACAGAGTGCTACGGCCTGAAGGAGACAGACATCTAGATTCTAGAGGGACAGACAAAGGGAGTGGCGAATTTGGATGGCCACTGTCATTCAATTGCTTAACCTTCTTCAATGACATTTGCAGTGACGCGGCAAGTGAAAGCACTTGCTGGTTGCCATTGGAGTATCAACATGGGGAACGACCAATATACTTCCTTCCTTAAATCACCTAAATGGGGTTTGCCGTTGCAAAGCAGAAAGACGTAAAAGTCAAAGGAAAGTGCTCTTTTTCACTTGCACCATGGAACGGAATGCGGAAATTCCACAAAATGTAATATCGGAACTTGGGGTTATCATGGGACCATTTTGACCAGCAAATAAACAAGACTGGGGGAACATTTGTCTGCAGAGAGTTGTTTGGACATCGATCAAAGGCTTGAGTTCATTTTGTCTGGAAATGGCCCAATTTGATCCAAGCACCAAATAGTTCCAAAATATGATATCAAACCTTAATGATTGTATCGTGTTTGTTTCATTTTGTTGGATGGCGATTGAAGTGAAGTGGAATGGAACGTTATTTATTTGAGCTGCGTTAAAAAGACAAACGCAGAACAATAAGTGGGTCTGGAAAAGGCACTTTCTGGACAGGAGGCAAGATGTCAAACTGACTTCTCATTGATAGCCTGGGATCATCAGCTGCCCGTTAACTATGTCCTTTGAGCATTCTCACTCTCAAGTCCAAACAGCTCGACCCCTACAACCAGCAGCAACATCGAGACACAAAGTCACAACTCACAACCCCCATTCTACCATAACCTACAGACAAATACCCCTTTTCTAGGCAATCAGATCATCCGGCTCGACTTAACACAACGCAGCTGGGCATAGACGTGTGTTCTCTTAGAGAAAACACATATATCAAAGTGAAAGCCACTGACTTGAATGACGAAAGCATGATATGACTAAAGATAGGGTAATGTATGGGTAATAATAATTGCATATGATTATTTTGCTAAGTGAATGAGTGAACTGTGATGATCTGACATTAGCAGACCTCTGTGAAATTGCATTATAGAAGTGATGGGTCACATTCAGAATGGAAACAATGTATGGTGCAGTTGAATAAGTATCGTGGTGTATTTACCTTACCTGCAATCAGAGCCAGAGAGAAGAGAGGCCATTTATCTTTTGAAAGGACAAGGATTGACAGAATCAAATCCTTGAACACATGGATTACAGTATTTGTCTGTTCTTTGCATTGCCAAAAATACGCTTTTGTTTCGTTTGTACTTGCTGATGGTTCAATGACGTCTGTCAATGTTAAGCAAAATAAAATGGGAAAAAATACAGCTTTCTTTTTTTATGTCAGTCCTGGAGGGCCTTGGTCGGTGCAGGCTTTTGTTCCAGCCTAGCACTAAAATGCTAGGCTGAAACGATTCAACGGAGCAACTGGTAAAACCTTAACTGGCTGTATCAGGTACATTGTATGGTGGCTAGGTTCGGACAAAATACCCACACATACTACACACCACATATGCATTGTAACTACATATTGTACTGTACCTGTCATTCCCAGCAGGTGTCACTATTGGCAGCTGCTATTTACCATTTACTGAAACCCCCTACCAGCTGCATTCCCTCACAATCACAATTCAGTTCAAATGTCCATGATCACATCAACGACGTCTTCTCTGACACCATTTGAGTAATAGTAGCACTACCAGAGTAGTAAAACTACTGTACCACAGATGAGGGCATCAAAAATGGTACCTTGCCTCTGTGTGTCACACACCGAGTGCACAAAACATTAAGAACACCTTCCTAATATCGAGTTGGTTGTCTAGGTCTTAATTGAAAGGGGAAAAAACTAAAAGCTGCAGACACTAGAACCTGCATGAATCAGTTTGACAGCCTTGATCTACACTGAGTGAAGTGGATTTAACAAGTGACATCAATAAGGGATCATATCTTTCACCTGCGTTCACCTGGTCAGTCTATGTCACAGAAAGAGCAGATGTTCCTAATGTTTTGTCAACTCAGTGTATATCCCCCCAATAACTTTTGAGACAAAGGAAAGCACTAGACATAAATCATAGTCATCTGTGTCCTAAACGGCACCCTATTCCTTATATAGTGCACTACTTTTGACCAGCTTAATGGGGGATAGAGTGCCATTTGGGACGATCCCTTAAGTACTGTATGAGTCAGCCGCTGTGTGAGGGGCCTAGCCAAAATTTCTGCCAAGCTGACAATAACAAAATGGCCATACAAGCAATTACTCCAGACAGAGACTTCAGCTAAGAGGACTGAGAGAGGGAGAAAGAGAGACAGAGAGAGAGAAGAGAGTGAGAGGGAGTTTTCAAGTTGTATTGCCATGTGCACAAGAACAGTGAAATGCCTTCCTTGCTTTCCAAACAATGAAGTAATCAATGTCAGTAGTAATACAATTGAAGTCGGAAGTTTACATACACTTAGGTTGAAGTCATTAAAACTTGTTTTTCAACCACTCCACAAATTTCTTGTTAACAAACTACAGTTTTGGCAAGTCGGTTAGGACATCTACTTTGTGCATGACACAAGTCATTTTTTCAACAATTGTTTACAGACAGATTATTTCACTTATAATTCACTGTATCACAATTCCAGTGGGTCAGAAGTGTACATACACTGAGTTGACTGTGCCTTCAAACAGCTTGGAAAATTCCAGAAAATGATGGCATGGCTTTAGAAGCCTCTGATAGGCTAATTGACATCATTTGAGTCAATTGGAGGTGTATCTGTGGATGTATTTCAAGGCCTACCTTCAAACTCAGAACATCTTTGCTTGACATCATGGGAAAATCAAAAGAAATCAGCCAAGACCTCAGAAAAAAAATTGTAGACCTCCACAAGTCTGGTTCATCCTTGGGAGCAATTTCCAAACGCATGAAGGTACCACGTTCATCTGTACAAACAATATTTTGCAAGTGTAAACACCATGGGACCACGCAGCCGTCATAAGACAGGAGAAATACTCCAGATATAACAGACTGACCCTAGCCCCCCGACGCATAAATACTGCAGCATAAATACTGGAGGCTGAGACAGGAGGGGTCAGGAGACACTGTGGCCCCATCCAATGATACCCCCGGACAGGGCCAAACAGGCAGGATATAACCCCACCCACTTTGCCAAAGCACAGCCCCCACACCACTAGAGGGATATCTTCAACCACCAACTTACCATCCTGAGACAAGGCCGAGTATAGCCCACAAAGATCTCTGCCACGGCACAACGCAAGGGGGGGGGCGCCAACCCAGACAGGAAGACCACGTCAGCGACTCAACCCACTCAAGTGACGCACCCCTCCTAGGGACGGCATGGAAGAGCACCAGTAAGCCAGTGACTCAGCCCCTGTAATAGGGTTAGAGGCAGAGAATCCCAGTGGAGAGAGGGAAACCAGCCAGGCAGAGACAGCAAGGGCGGTTCGTTGCTCCATAGCCTTTCCGTTCACCATCACACTCCTGGGCAAGACTACACTCAATCATATGACCCACTGAAGAGATGAGTGTTCAGTAAAGACTTAAAGGTTGAGACCGAGTCTGCGTCTCTCACATGGGTAGACAGACCATTCCATAAAAATGGAGCTCTATCGGAGAAAGCCCTGCCTCCAGCTGTTTGCTTAGAAATTCTAGGGACAATTACGAGGTCTGCATCTTGCGACCGTAGGGTACGTGTAGGTATGTACGGCAGGACCAAATCGGAAAGATAGGTAGGAGCAAGCCCATGTAATGCGTTGTAGGTTAGCAGTAAAACATTGAAATCAGCCCTTGCCTTAACAGGAAGCCAGTGTAGGGAGGCTAGCACTGGAGTAATATGATAAATTTTTGGGGGTATAGTCGGGATTCTAGCAGCTGTATTTAGCACTAACTGAAGTTTATTTAGAAAGTAGAGCATTGCAGTAGTCTAACCTAGAAGTAACAAAAGCATGGATACATTTTTCTGCATCATTTTTGGACAGAAGGTTTCTGATTTTGGCAATGTTACGTAGATGGAAAAAAGCTGTCCTTGAAACAGTCAAAAGAGAGATCAGGGTCCAGAGTAACGCCGAGGTCCTTCACAGTTTTATTTGAGACGACTGTACAACCATCAAGATTAATTGTCAGATTCAACAGAAGATCTCTTTGGTTCTTGGGACCTAGAATTAGCATCTCTGTTTTGTCCGAATTTAAAAGTAGAAAATTTTCCGCCATCCACTTCCTTATGTCTGAAAAACAGGCTTCTAGCGAGGGCAACTTTGGGGCTTCACCATGTTTCATTGAAATGTACAGCTGTGTGTCATCCGCATAGCAGGGAAAGTTAACATTATGTTTTCGAATGACATCCCCAAGAGGTCAAATATATAGTGAAAACAATAGTGGTCCTAAAACGGAACCTTGAGGAACACCGAAATTTACAGTTGATTTGTCAGAGGACAAACCTTTCACAGAGACAAATTGATCTCTTTCCGACAGATAAGATCTAAACCAGGCCAGAACTTGTCCGTGTAGACCAATTTGGGTTTCCAATCTCTCCAAAAGAATGTGGGGATCGATGGTATCAAAAGCAGCACTAAGGTCTAGGAGCACGAGGACAGATGCAGAGCCTCGGTCTGACGCCATTAAAAGGTAATTTACCACCTTCACAAGTGCAAGTCTCAGTGCTATGATGGGGTCTAAAACCAGACTGAAGCATTTCGTATACATTGTTTGTCTTCAGGAAGGCAGTGAGTTGCTGCGCAACAGCTTTTTCAAACATTTTAGAGAGGAATGTAAGATTCGATATAGGCCGATAGTTTTTTATATTTTCTGGGTCAAGGTTTGCCTTTTTCAAGAGAGGCTTTATTATTGCCACTTTTAGTGAGTTTGGTACACATCCGTTGGATCGTGAGCCGTTTATTATGTTCAACATAGGAGGGCCAAGCACAGGAAGCAGCTCTTTCAGTAGTTTAGTTGGAATAGGGTCCAGTATGCAGCTTGAAGGTTTAGAGGCCATGATTATTTTCATCATTGTGTCAAGAGATATAATACTTAAACACTTGAGTGTCTCCCTTGATCCTAGGTCCTGGCAGAGTTGTGCAGACTCAGGACAACTGAGCTTTGGAGGAATACGCAGATTTAAAGAGGAGTCCGTAATTTGCTTTCTAATGATCATGATCTTTTCCTCGAAGAAGTTCATGAATTTATTACTGCTGAAGTGAAAGCCTTCCTCTCTTGGGGAATGCTGCTTTTTAGTTAGCTTTGCGACGGTATCAAAAATAAATTTCGGATTGTTCTTATTTTCCTCAATTAAGTTGGAAAAATAGGATGATCGAGCAGCAGTGAGGGCTCTTCGATACTGCACGGCACTGTCTTTCCAAGCTAGTCGGAAGACTTCCAGTTTGGTGTGGCACCATTTTCGTTCCAATTTTCTGGAAGCTTGCTTCAGAGCTCGGGTATTTTCTGTATACCAGGGAGCTAGTTCCTTATGACAAATGTTTTTCGTTTTTAGGGGTGCAACTGCATCTAGGGTATTGTGCAAGGTTAAATTGAGTTCCTCAGTTAGGTGGTTAACTGATTTTTGTCCTCTGATGTCCTTGGGTAGTCAGAGGGAGTCTGGAAGGGCATCAAGGAATCTTTGGGTTGTCTGAGAATTTATAGCACGACTTTTGATGCTCATGGGTTGGGTCTGAGCAGATTATTTGTTGCGATTGCAAATGTAATAAAATGGTGGTCCGATAGTCCAGGGTTATGAGGAAAAACATTAAGATCCACAACATTTATTCTATGAGGTCCAGAGTATGACTGTGGCAGTGAGTAGGTCCAGAGACATGTTGGACAAAACCCACTGAGTCGATGATGGTTCCGAAAGCCTTTTGGAGTGGGTCTGTGGACTTTTCCATGTGAATATTAAAGTCACCAAAAATGTGAATATTATCTGCTATGACTACAAGGTTCGATAGGAATTCAGGGAACTCAGTGAGGAACGCTGTATGTGACACACACTGTAGTAGATCAAACAACATGGAGGCCCAACGAAATCTTGGTTATCTTGCCCAAAACACTGCATGTGTGATAAAATGGTAACTTTGCCCCAAGTCTAATCCATCAGTCTCTAAGCCCTGTCTAAGCCATTCAGGCTTAGATTGTTTTAAGAAGGTCATACCAAGGATTATTTTGCTATTTGATTTTGAAATGTAAGACCCTTTGAAGTATAAAAAAAATATCAACAAATGATTTGATGAAAAAAGTATTTTTGGCCTTACTGCTATCAGCCCATACAAACACATTGAATAACATATTCTCTACATGGAACAACAGATATTCCAAAAATATATCAAAAGGAAGTCTGGGGAAGGGTACCAAAAATGTCTGCAGCATTTAAGGTCCCCAAGAACACAGTGGCCACCATCATTCTTATATACGTAGAAGAAGTTAAGAACCACCAAGTATCTTCCTAGAGCTGGCCGCCCGAGCCAACTGAGCAATCGGGGGAGAAGGGCCTTGGTCAGGGAGGTGACAAGGAACCTGATGGTCACTCTGACAGAGCTCCAGAGTTTCTCTGTGGAGATGGGAGAACCTTCTAGAAGGACAACCATCTCTGCAGCACTCCACCAATCAGGCCAGACGGAAGCCACTCCTCAGTAAAAGGCACGTCACGTCTGTAAGCGTCATGTCTGGAGTAAACCTGACACCATCCCTACGGTGAAGCATGGTGGTGGCAGCATCATGCTGTGGGGATGTTTTTCAGCGGCAGGGACTGGGAGACTAGTCAATACCGAGGGAAAGATGAACGGAAGAAAGTACAGAGAAATCCTTGATGAAAACCTGCTCCAGAGCACTCAGGACCTCAGACTTGGGTGAAGGTTCACCTTCCAAAAGGACAACGACCCTAAGCAAACAGCCAAGACAATGCAGGAGTGGCTTCGGGACAAGTCTCTGAATGTCCTTGGGTGGCCCAGCCAGAGCCAGGACTTGAACCCAATCGAACATCTCTGGAGAGACCTGAAAATGGCTGTGCAGCAACACTCCCCATCCAACCTGACAGAGCTTGAGAGGATCTGCAGAGAAGAATGGGAGAAACTCCCCAAATACAGGTGTGCCAAGATTGAAGCGTCATCCCAAGAAGACTCAAGACAGTAATCGCTGCCAAAGGTGCTTCAACAAAGTGCTGAGAAAAGGATCTGAATACTTAAGTAAATGTCATATTTCAGTTTTTATCTTTTATGAATTAGCAAACATTTCTAAAAAACAGTTTTTTGCTTTGTCATTATGGGTTACTGTCTTTAGATTGATGAGGGCAAAAAAAACATCTTAAACCATTTTAGTATAAGCCTGTAACACAACAGAAATGTGGAAAGTCAAGGGTCTGAATACTTTCCAAAAGCGCTGTACATGTCCAAATTTCGAAAACCCCCTCGTTATAAACTCCCTAGTAATGCCTCAGGATATTAGTAAGACTTTACACATTACTGACAAACTAAACTGGTGCAACACAACTGCGGTGTAGGATCAGTGTTATAACATGAACTCATTCCCAGCCGATAAGGTTCGTCCTCCATCAGAGCTTGTTTTGATGTTTCTTGCAGACTAAAACAGCCAAAACAAGTGATGCTCTATCAGCTGTGAGAACACATCTGCCGTACTCATCAAACAGCCTATATAACCTTTTGCAGGGAGAGGTTTCTTTTTCCTTTTTCTCTTCCAAATCACCAATCCCATGCAGGGTGGACTGTTGTTATCACAATAATCATCCAAGCAAGGGCAGATTGGGAAGTCCAGGAGACGTGTTTTAACACCTCTCGACGGCTTCCCGTTGTGATGAAACAGGGTACGGTCCTTTTAGGGCAAGTTATAAGAACAAACGTTTGAATATTGGAAGTGTTTGATCATTTTCGAGTGAGAAGGTAAACCGTATGGAGTTACACATCGGATTCTGTATAGGTAAACATGGGAAATGTGTATTCCTCTTCTTCTCCTTATCTCGTCTCCCTCACACAAACCAGCTCTCAAGACTCTTTGCCTCAGATGAAGGATTGAGAAACAAATCTGAAAAATATGTGTGTGTGCGTGTGTGTGTGTGTGTTCTTCCTGTTGTACCTCCAGAAGACTAATCCACCTGAGGTGTGTGTGAGCGGTGAATCTCTCTGGGCGTAAACACAAAGCACTCAGCATGACAAAGCTATGCTTCAAGTCACAGTCTGTTACCCTATCTGTCTCTCCAGTCCCCCTGGTTCTGCCATAAATAAACTCAGCAAAAAAAGAAACGTCCTCTCACTGTCAACTGCGTTTATTTTCAGCAAACTTAACATGTGTAAATATTTGTATGAACATAACAAGATTCAACAACTGAGACATAAACTGAACAAGTTCCACAGACATGTGACTAACAGAAATGGAATAATGTGTCCCTGAACAAAGAAGGGGTTAAAAATCAAAGTAACAGTCAGTATCTGGTGTGGCCAGCAGCTGCATTGGGTACTGCAGTGCATATCCTCCTCATGGACGGCACCAGATATGCCAGTTGTTTCTGTGAGATGTTACCCCACTCTTCCACCAAGGCACCTGCAAGTCCCGGACATTTCTGGGGGGAATGGCCCGAGCCTTCACCCTCCGATCCAACTGGTCCCAGACGTGCTCAATGGGATTGAGATCCGGGCTCTTCGCTGGCCATGGCAGAACACTGACATTCCTGTCTTGCAGGAAATCACGCACAGAACGAGCAGTATGGCTGGTGGCATTCTCATGCTGGAGGGTCATGTCAGAATGAGCCTGCAGGAAGGGTACCACATGAGGGAGGAGGATGTCTTCCCTGTAACGCACAGCACTGAGATTGCCTGCAATGACAAAAAGTTCATTCCGATGATGCTGTGACACACCGCCTCAGACCATGACAGACCCTCCACCTCCAAATCGATCCCACTCCAGAGTACAGGCCTCAGTGTAATGCTCATTCCTTCGCCGATAAACATGAATCCAACCATCACCCTTGTTGAGACAAAACCGCGACTCGTCGACGGTGGTTTTTGTGCCCATAGGCAACATTGTTGCCGGTGATGTCTGGTGAGGACCTGCCTTATAACAGGCCTTCGAGCCCTCAGTCCAGCCTCTCTCAGCCTATTGCGGACAGTCTGAGCACTGATGGAGGGATTGTGCGTTCGTGGTGTAACTCGGGCAGTTGTTGTTGCCATCCTGTACCTGTCCCGCAGGTGTGATGTTCGGATGTACCGATCCTGTGCAGGTGTTGTTACACGTGGTCTGCCAATGTGAGGACGATCAGCTATCCATCCTGTCTCCCATGTAGCGCTGTCTTAGGCGTCTCACAGTACGGACATTGCAATCTTTCTTTTGGGGTTTTTCAGAGTCAGTAGAAACGCCTTAGTGTCCAAAGTTTTCATAACTGTGACCTTAATTGCCTACCGTCTGTAAGCTGTTAGTGTCTTAACGACCGTTCCACAGGTGCATGTTCATTCATTGTTTATGGTTTATTGAACAAGCATGGGAAACAGTGTTTAAACCCTTTACAATGAAGATCTGTGAAGTTATTTGGATTTTTACGAATTATCTTTGAAAGACAGAGTGCTGAAAAGGGGACGTTTCTCTTTTTGCTGAGTTTATATATCTCGTGAAATTCAAGTAAATGTTCACAAAATCATATCATTCGGTAACCTGCTTGAAGGATATTTTTTGTCTTGGCTGTTTTCAATGTTGGCCAGGTTCTGATTTAGTTGTGGTTCATTTGGTCTCCAAAAGAAATTGGAGACTCGCTTTGTTAAAATGGAGAGTGGAGAGAACATTTGGGAGATGTGTTAGCTTTTTTGCACAAAGTACATAGAAGTACACCGGTGGAATTTCCTTTCTCATCTCGTGCTATTCCCTCTTTTCCTTCTTCACATTGTTATTCACTGACACCCACTCCTTCTCTTACTTCATCTCTCCTTTACCCCTCTCCCCTCTCTCTCTTTCTCTCATCTCTCCCCCCCACTATCCTTCTCTTCCTCTCTCTCCTTGGCACGAACCCAAAGTCCATTCTCTCCCTTATTATTCTTACTTGGCATGGTCGGACTGGCTGGTGCCAGTGCTTGACCCTGTCTGTCCAGTCACAGGCAGTGATCATTTCATAAGCACCATTTAATCAAAACATAACCATATTTCAGCTTCTATTTTCGCCCCGGCTATTTCCTCTTACAAATATGTCCTGAGAGGCAATCTAAACCCAAGTGGTTATACCGTGTGTGTGTTTATGTGTGTGTGAATGTTTGTGTGCATGTTTGCGTGCGTGCGTGCGCGTGTTTGTGTGTGTGTGTGTGTGTGTGTGTGTGTGCATACTGCTTTATTACAGCACTCAGTTTGAAACTAGTTTGTAATGGGTCCACACTTGGCAGGGGACACATCGCACATTCATGGCAAAGTCATACAGAGACCATCCTCTTATTATAAACAAGTTGAGCCCAATTACTTCTGTGTGCTCCTCTCTTCTCTAATCAACACGATAGTCGGTAGTCAGAAGCACTCTATGCAAACAGAGTGTGGACAGTATCCTCATTATAAGGTGACTATGTAAGATGATTAAAACTTTCATCAGAGTTGTGTACAAGGTTATTATTGTAAACCAAAAATGAAACGAAAACAATAAATAATTAACAAACCCATTATCTTTGACTCCAAAACAAAATAAAATTAAATAAAAATCACCCTGAATTACCCTGAATCACCCTGAATGTTTAGCTTACTTTTGGCCAAAAACCGAAAGGGGGTTTTGAGCTTTTGGGGCGTTTTCAAGCAACTGAATCTGGCGGGTTAATGCGGCCAGGAGATGGCGATGTTTCAAAAAAGGCCTAGCTTGTGCATCACTAACACTTGCTAAAATGTTGTTTTTTTAAATAATTAAAAAACGTCTAGGAGACTAACTTAATTCTTCTTACATAAAAAGCATTGGATTGGTGTAAAAATGGGTGAGAGAGAGTTTCCTTCCACCATCTATTTTCTTTGCACCAGCCTCAGCGCTATTCCTTTCAAATCCAAGTCCCATTAAGATTAATCCCAAATGCGCAAAGAGTCTGGTGGACCAACATGTCAAATTTTCCCTTTGTTAGCCAATATAGAAACACCGGGAGAAACTCCCAGTGCATTGGCTTAATCAGCTTAATCTACCAACTACTTTCCCCCTAACCCTCCCTGTTACGCTAGGAGACTACAAGCACAGAGCCACACCTCTTAGTTGTGTGATTTGATGACGACAAATACTTTACTCAAGGTCAATCCAATAAAATCCTCTGGTCAGTCCCACTAAGGCTAACTTTGAATCGTTGATGTACCAGGCTTATATGCACTTGCCTGAGGACGAGGTTACAATAAGATTGACTTTATAATTTAAACTTAACCTAAACCTTAGCTCTCAAGAACTCAAGGAAAGACAGCCATAGGGCTCTCATTTGAACAATTGACCACAGCGGGGCCAACCTGTACAATTGTACAGACGCTGTGCCCACAAGTTGATAATCACTGCGTTTAATAGGGAAACCTCAGAAACTCTACTTTCATATCACCCCCCCCAAAAAAAAAATTACAAATACAAAAGGTACACTTACTTTGTGTCATTTTAACACAGTTTCCATTGATGTTTTTTGATTTGCACTTCCTGAGCTAATGGAAACTTGGGAGGGAAGCCCCAAAAAATGTCAACTCAAACCTCCCCAAAAAACGTTGGAAATCTGTGGTAAAACTGTAAGCGTATCTTTTTAATTTGTAAAGTTATTTTGGATGATAATCAAGTTGGTTTTGAAGGTTTCCAAAACCGTATCGCAATCAAGGGTCAATTGTTTCTAGATAGAGCCGTCACACTTGAACAAATCACCTCAGCTAACAGAAACTAAACTGAATTCAAAACAAAATCGAAAAATGAATAGAAATATAAAACAAATATAAAAACACAAAAGTGTAATAACCTTGGTTGTGTACATTCTTATACCCCATACATCAATCATCATAGAAAACCCAAACAATTTATCGAGCGACCAATTCAGACAAGCAGACATGACTATTTATTTTGGATCGCTGAGATTTTTGAAATGCAAATGAAGAACCAGACATTATATTTATTTACACACTAGAACAACATTTGCTGAAGAGTATTCACTTCTTTATTTTTTACATGTATTTTCTTTCTTTTTTTAAATTTTGAACGACTACCAAAATACAATGTTTATTTGCACCCTGTCATTTGAGGGTTTTGCAGTTCAATCTTGTGTTTATTTCAGTTTTGTCCGTCTCCGAAATGCACAGATTGTTTTAAACGTCAATGCTTTCATCAGTCAGTGGCTTAATCCTCTTTAATATAACAACTTTATCCCTTCAAGTGTTCTCTACCTGTACACAATTAGCCGGTAATTTTAAAAGTCTCCTATTGGTTGTCTGTGTGTCCCATTGCCCTCTTTCTTGGCGTGTGATAGGTCGATGTCACATCCATGTGTGGAGTGTTGCAATTCTTGTCTCCTATTGGTTGACCTTGCGTTCGTTGCTCTCTTTTGATAAGTCCAGACCCGGTGAGGAGCTCGACAGACATATCCGACATCCCATAATCATCATAAACGCTCTACGGAAGGATCTATTGAAGAACCCATACAAGAATGGGTTAAGCGACGAGTTAACGTACCCCAGCCACAGGAAAAACTCCCACACCTCCACCGCTGTGCTGTAGTCGATGAAGGGATCCACGATGTTGAGGGTGAAGAAGGGAAGCCAGAAGAGGAGAAAGACCCCCATGATGATCCCCAGGGTCTTAGCCGCCTTCCTCTCCCTCCTCATGGCGTTGCGGTGCCTTTGCTTCTTGCTGGAGTCCTTGCCCACCCCGGCAGAAAACTGGCTCTCCATGGCGCTGATCTGCATGGCCTGCCGCTTGGCCGCCTTGTAGATCTTCCAGTAGGCCGCTAGCATGATGCCCATGGGCAGGTAGAAGGCCACCAGGGAGGCCATGACGGCGTAGACGCGGTTGACCAGGAAGACGCAGGCGTCCTCGGGCGGCATGGGCACCATGTCCACCCCGGCCTTGTGGAGGCCCAGCATAATGGGGCCAAAGGAGATGAGCAACGGGACGGCCCAACAGACCACGATCAGGAAGGCTACCCGGCCCTGGGACATTTTCAGGTGGTAGACCAAGGGGTTACACACGGCGTAGTAGCGGTCGAAGGCGATGCAGCTGAGGTGGAAGATGGATGCGGTGCACAGCATGACGTCCAGGCTGGAGTGGACCCGGCAGAAGAGGGCGCCAAAGAGCCAGCAGCCCTCCACGGTGCGCACCATGCTGTAGGGCATGACCACCAACCCCACCAGGCAGTCGGCCACCGCCAAGGACATGACGAACGAGTTGGTGGGCGACTGCAGCTGCTTGTAGTACGCGATGGCCAGGACCACCAGGAAGTTGCCCACCACTGTGCACACGATACCCGCTGTAAAGAAGGCATACAGGATCACTCGGGATGCCTGGTGCCTTGACGACGTAGCGCAGAAGTTCTCCAGGGACCCTTGGAGAGAAGAAAGGTTGGCATCACCATCCAGATCCTCTGGCCATCCCAAACTGGTATTAGCCATGGCTTGGTCTTGTTCTGTCAAAATACACACAACATCCATGATGTTAATTAACGTTTGGGCATGATTTAGCAGTAGGGTGAGACATTTCCAAAACAGAAAATATACTCCCTGTGAGAAATCTGTACACCAAACAATCTTACCAATACAAACAAACCACCCAGGATTGTGCTGGTTCTGCTTAATCCATCCCTCTCCGAGGCACTTCATTGTTAGTTCGAACTGTGTGTTTTAGCCTGACACGTAGCTAAATCAGTGTTTGATGAGATCACACAGCCAGGAACCTTGGCGGAAGAAGCTAATAGTTCTGGTGCCGGTTTCGGGTTCCTATCTAGACTGCGATCTCCCTGGTGGGCTAACTGAGAAAAACCAGATGCTCTCTCGAGTTTATCTACAAGCCTCACCAGCGCAAAGGAAATTACAAATGAACGATGCTGGCAAAACTTATCAGAAACAATCAAACAGTGAGACACCTCCCAGTAAACATGCCCACATTGGCATGATATCCCCCATGTATGCTGCCAACATTGGATCAATGCGCCTTTGCTGTTTAATAGGAATGTATTTATTTATTTATTTATTACAATTTAATTAAATGCATCATTTCAGTGGGTCATTTTCCGCAACAACTAAGAGCGTTGAAGCACGAGGCACAACTTCTCTTCTGTTTTGGTGGCCTGGCTACCACGGTGTGAACAGCATGAAGCGAACCCATGCACATGTGCAGACACTGTGTGTGACTGTGAGAGCAAAGTCTTGCATCTCGCTCACCTCATTATCTGCGATGCTGCTCGTGGAAAAGTAATTTAGCTGAGTCTACCTTTAAGTTTCTCGTATATCATATGCACTATTTGAACTTTTTTTTTTTTTAAATAAGACGACTTCATCGTTGGCAGTGTACAAGATTTAAACAATTTAAAATGTCCATCACACAACACAACACTTAAACTTTAACGACACTCTCAGTAACGGTTGCACAACAAGAACTCAGTGCAAACCACGCCCCCAAATATTTTAACGTGCCCCCGCCTCTAGCTGGGCCTGGTTTAGGCTGGCCCGTGTTGGGCTGGTGTGGACTGGCCCGTGTTGGGCTGGTGTGGGATTGCCTTAGGCTGGGCTGGTGTGAGCTTGGTGTGGGCTTGGTGTGTGCTAGCCCGTGCTCACCTTGCTCAAAGAAGACTCGGAGGCGGCCATTTTGGAAAATGGTCAAGCTAATGCAAAAGAAAGCACTTTGGTGACTTTGTTTGACACTTTGTTTGACCTTCCCTGGGCTCCCTTTTCCCCAGTGGAACCTTCAAGAATATTCCACTGTGGATACAGCTATCATCAGTCCTGTTGGAGTGGAACTATCCAGGAAACACAGTGACAGATAGACAGGCACACCATTGTACACCTTTCAACTGAACCCTTTGGGGACCTATGTAACCGTGGCACAAAGCAGCCTACTCCTTTCTCTCCTAAACGTAAGTGATATTTGCAGGGTGTTCTGGGGATTTCCTATCTGGCAGGTTGGTAGAGTAGGTTGTTAGTGGTCAAGTATGGTGTCCATATTCGGATAGATACCTGTCCACAAAGCTGTCCTAATGTGTACACTATGTTCCTGAGAAGGGCTGATTGAAAGCAGGGTTAGCACTGCTTTGCTGTTGCAGTGATAACTCGCATACCACATAATATTACTCAGATGGACGTTTGGTACGCAACTCATGGAGTTACTGTGGTATGCGAGCAGCAGCTGGAGGTGCTCATTGTTTTCGGAGACTAAAACAGAGGAAGCATAGAGAAATGGTTCTAGTTCGGTGAGAATGCTTTTTTTTAATTAACACCAAAGGGACTGTAGTGTTGTAGGGGTCCGAGTGAAGCAACGTCCCCTGCTCCTGTCAGTCACACTAACATGTCAAAACAAAGGCCTTCATCGTTGTCGTCACCGTCGTCTTTATCGCTGTCACTTTCCTTGTGAATATTGTTGCCACTACTACCATCATCATCATCCTTCTCGTCACCATCGACCACGCTGTCCTTCCTATTCTGGTCATCATTGGTCATCGTCGTTGTCATCCTTCTCACGAGCAGAGTTCATGCTTTTACAAGAGACAAAAGAGCAGGAAGGAACGCCATTCCTCTCATCTTATGACAGTTGACCTGATTCTATCAGAAAGTTCTCACCTTTCCTTATTTATACTTAAACCCACACTGCATTTGTAAATCAAGCAACTCCACATAACCTACTTATATTGGCTCGGCAATGCGACAGAATATAAAGAAAGTTCTCAGCCTGGACACAGATAATATCTTGTCTCAATTGTCACCATATTCCCTATACAGTGCACGACTTTTGACTAGAGGGTATGAAGGGTATAGGGCGCCATTTGGGACGCAGACAGAGAATGTCGGTGGGACAAGTAATGGAACAAGCAGGTCGATTTGGACTGTCATCAGACTCCACATTTACGGAAAAGTTCTATCTCAGTCAGTAAATCAGTGGGTCAAATCAATGACGCTTCGCTGAAAAAAAATGGAAATAAGTTTTTTGCCCTCTTATTCCAGAGGTATTAGTGCTTAAATAACCACACCTACCCCTGAGCAAAACATCTCCACTAAACTCGATATGTTGTCTCTTTCCAGTGCACATGATGGATCTTTGGAGTTTTGGACGTTGGTTCAAAGGATCAAGGGGGATGAATCTCGGTCAATGCGATTACAGAAATATGTTATGTTCTCCCAACTTCACAGACAGACAGACTCCACACAGTGCACACACACACACACACATGCACCACCCTGTGTCACCACACACCCCACCCCTCACACAAACACCTTCAACACACAGTATGAGTACAAGCTATAATAATAACTCTACCGAGTGCACATAGGATTGCTTGTTGCTCCTGGTCTTCTAAGAAGGGGGTGTGTGAACAGACACAGACAGACAAACAGGCATAACACCGCGCCCACTACTGAGTGGTCAAGAGGGGAGGTCAGAACATCAGAACAGAACAGGGAGCCGGGAATGTGTGTGGGTGGGTGCGTTTCTGCGAGTCTTTCTGTGAGGTTGGAAGAACGTGTGAAGAAACGTCAAAAAACAAACGTCCTCTCACCGTCAACTGCGTTTATTTTCAGCAAAAATATTTGTATGAACATAAAAACATTCAACAACTGAGACATAAACTGAACAAGTCCCACAGATATGTGACTAAGAGAAAATGAAGAACGTGTCCCTGATCAAAGGGGGGGTCAAAATCAAAAGTAACAGTCAGTATCTGGGGTGGCCACCAGCTGCATTAAGTACTGCAGTGCATCTCCTCCATGTAAACTGCACCAGATTTGCCAGTTCTTGCTGTGAGATATTACCCCACTCTTTCACCAAGGCACCTGCAAGTTCCCCGACATTTCTGGGGGGAATGGCCCTAGCCCTCACCCTCTGATCCAACAGGTCCCAGACGTGCTCAATGGGATTGAGATCCGGGCTCTTCGCTGGCCATGGCAGAACATTGACATTCCTGTCTTGCAGGAAATCAGGCACAGAACGAGCAGTATGGCTGGTGGCATTGTCATGCTGGAGGGTCATGTCAGGATGAGCCTGCAGAAAGGGTACCACATGAGGGAGGAGGATGTCTTCCCTGTAATGCACAGCGTTGAGATTGCCTGCATTGACAACAAGCTGCAATGACAACAATCTCAGTGACACACCGCCCCAGACCATGACAGACCCTCCACCTCACAATCGATTCCGCTCCAGAGTACAGGCCTCGTTGTAACACTCATTCCTTCGACGATAAACGCAAATCCGGCCATCACCTCTGGTGAGACAAAACCGTGACTCGTCAGTGAAGAGCACTTTTTGCTAGTCCTGTCTGGTCCAGCGACGGTAGGTTTGTCTGGTGAGGACCTGCTTTACAACAGGCCTACAAGCCCTTAGTCCAGCCTCTCTTAGCCTATTGCGGACAGTTTGAGCACTGATGGAGGGATTGTGCGTTCATGGTGTAACTCGGGCAGCTGTTGTTGCCATCCTTTACCTGTCCCGAAGGTGTGATGTTCGAATGTACCGATCCTGTGCAGGTGTTGTTACACGTTGTCTGCCACTGCGAGAATGATCAGCTGTCCGTCCTGTCTCCCATGTAGTGCTTTCTTAGGCGTCTCACAGTACGGACATTGCAATTTATTGCCCTGGCCACATCTGCAGTCCTCATGCCTCCTTGCAGCATGCCTAAGGCACGTTCACGCAGATGAGCAGGGAACCTTGGCATCTTTCTTTTGGTGTTTTTCAGAGTCAGTAGAAAGGCATCTTTAGTGTCCTAAGTTTTCATAACTATGACCTTAATTGCCTACCGTCTGTAAGCTGTCTTAACGACCGTTCTACAGGTGCATGTTCATTAATTGTTTATGGGTCATTGAACAAGCGTGGGAAACAGTGTTTAAACCCTTTACAATGATGATCTGGATTTTTACGATTATCTTTGAGAGACAGTTTTCTGAAAAAGGGACGTTTCTTTTTTTGCTGAGTTTATTATGGATGAACATCTATTTGTGACTCGTGGTTACATGGTTAAAACAGAAACTGAGTCATTGAACACTGGTCACTTTAATAGTATTGTTTTACACACTTTATATGTATATACTTTATTCTAGTCATGGCTCATCCTATATAACTACTGCTGTACCCACCGTTTCTATTCATATACTGTCCATACTGTCTATACACACCATTCTATACATATACACATACACTCTGACATTGTTTTTATTTTATTTTTTTATTTTTATTTTACCGTTATTTTACCAGGTAAGTTGACTGAGAACACGTTCTCATTTGCAGCAACGACCTGGGGAATAGATACAGGGGAGAGGAGGGGGATGAATGAGCCAATTGTAAACTGGGGATTATTAGGTGACCAGGATGGTTTGAGGGCCAGATTGGGAATTTAGCCAGGACACCGGGGTTAACACCCCTACTCTTACGATAAGTGCCATGGGATCTTTAATGACCTCAGAGAGTCAGGACACCCGTTTAACGTCCCATCCGAAAGACGGCACCCTACACAGGGCCGTGTCCCCAATCACTGCCCTGGGGCATTGGGATATATATATTTATTTATTTTTTGACCAGAGGAAAGAGTGCCTCCTACTGGCCCTCCAACACAACTTTCAGCAGCATCTGGTCTCCCATCCAGGGACTGACCAGGACCAACCCTGCTTAGCTTCAGAAGCAAGCCAGCAGTGGTATGCAGGGTGGTATGCTGTTTAATCTGATATGTCTTTCTTTTCTTTTTTTGAAGGGGGGGATTATGGGTATAGTTTTTTAAATTGTTTTATTTTATTACTGAACTGAAACACAAGCATGTCACCGCACCTGCGATAACATCTGCAAATCTGTGTAGGCGACCAATAAACTTTGATTTGTTTTCAAAAGAGTTACATTTGGGTATTCATTCTGAGTGGTGAAAAGGTTAGTGCTATGGTTTGGGGAAGGCTTAAATCAAAATAACTAAAAACGAGGCGCTGTTACCATCAACTATCAGCAAGTATTCTCGCGGCTTGCTAGAACATTGTGAACCCCGCGGTGGTATGGTGTTCCATGCAGCGCTCAGAACGAGTTGGCGCCCATTGCTGGGAAATCTCTCTCTATTTTTTGGGAATGCCCGAAGAAGGCATATATCGATGTTCTCAGGACCTTATCAGACTCCAAAATCGCAGTGTGTTTGTAGTAATCAGGCTGGTCTTCCTGTCTGTCGGGTATTGTGTCCGTATATCTGCATCATTTGAGAAACACTTGTGATGACCCTCCCACTCTGTCCGGTTCGTGACACACTGCAGAGAAGATTCGATGCAACGTTGCGAGCAACCACCAACATTACACATTCACTTTCCATGATCAGAGGAGTGCAACACTCAATTAGTCCATATAAAACCCATAATAGCCTGAAGCTCAATGAAATCCATTGGAGTGGACAGCACATAGCTCCCCACTCTCATCCCTCTGGGATGAGAAGCCGATGTTGGATGTCCTCTATTTGTTCTAGCTTCTATCTCTTATCTCATCCGTACTAATGACTGACTCTGATCACTTCCTGTTCATCCCGTTTTAATCTATCCACACATTCAAAAGCAGAGGGATTGTGGTGTCGCACTTGTTCATTAGGGTACAGCGTTTCAAAAGATTGTGCGACCGAAAAAGGAAACGTATCGTCCCATTTCAGCCAGGTTTCTTCCGTTTTGTGCCTTGTGAATAAGACCTTGGAGTGGAGTTAGCCTATTATTGCACTTTTGAGGCATGTTATTTTTGTACGGGCACTCCTACGGCATTTTCCAAAATAAACCGATTAGGGGAGTCAATCTTAATGATTTGCTCTGCCAGTAGACTTGCCAAGTATGTTTTGACTTCACTTTCTATTGGGAGTGAGTTTTTTTTCTCCAAATTGTCTAGCAGTATATTTATCATTACTGTACTGTAAATCCACAATTTATCATTTTGAGAGTATCACTTGATATCTTTATGTCAGAAGGGTAGCATGTGGGTTTAGTAATAATTGAAAATGATTCAATCAAATGAATCATAATTTGACTCCTGGCCGGTTTCTACGAGTTTTATTACATTCATAGCTGACAGATTTATCACAGATTATAAATGCTGGATGTTCACCAGGGATCAATTCACATGTATGGCTGCGGATTGTGTAATTCATTGAGGAAATGTGGAAACTGATATTGATATAAACTGGGACTGGACTAAATGTGACAATATAGAAAATAATATTGTCAAAGAGTGCACTGCTCCAAAACGGCATGGTATGCCACAGTGAGAAAAAGACAGTGAGCCTAAGCAAGACAATGGCAAAGCACACATTACACATGCCTAACCAATGTCATACAGTTTAACCAATGTGAAAAACAGTTTTAGAAAAGAGCTAGTGATGATGTTATCAAATGTGTAAAAAAGCTGTCAACTTTGCACATTCATCCAAATGTATATGAATTTGCCAGATTTAACCAGCCGGCTCATTTTAATCTGCGGTCATAATAGAGTTAAATTATTCAGATACCATCTGTTGTCATTAGAGACGAATTTCAATTCATCCAACTCTTGATTGGAATACATTTGATCTACAAAAGAATGGCTGGCACAAACAACTTTTAGAAAAGAGGAGAAGTGTGAAAACACAGTGAGGGACGATAGTACTCACCCATGAGTGAGGTGGTTGGTCGTCCGTCCTCATTTCGCCATGCTGCACATCACAGGACAACAGGTGTCTGGTTCCGTTCTTATCTCTCGTCTCTCACCGTGATGAAGGGATGAGGAGATGCGGAGGAGAGTATCGCTCTAATGATAAGGCGTGATGCGCTAATCAGGGTAAACTAAGACAGTCCCCTGTCATTGTACACAAAAGGGTGGATGGGTAACGGAAGGGAGGTGGGCGAGGGGGGGGGGGGGGACAGGGTTGGGCATTGTGATGCTAATACTGACACTTGTCTCTCACTTTCATACCTCTGTTTATAGACAACTTTGCTACATCCCTGATTCTATCACCTTGATTCTACCAGATGAGGCAAGTCTGCCACGTCACATGTGAATGACTCACATACCGTACAAGACTACTACCCACAAGACTATATTAGCCCACAGAGTTAAAGCCAAGGCATTAGCTCTGGGAGCCAATGCAAGTCTTCAGGTCTCAGGCAAGGTTACACTTCACTTGAGCGTAGTTCCGAACCACCCTGTTACAAGAGCACAAATGCATAGTGGGTGACTACCTGAGTATCTGATAGGTACCTACCATCCCTGCTGTCCTCCCACCACTAGACAAACGCTACGTTCCAAATCACATCCTATTACCTATACAGGACACTACCTTTGACTAGGGCCCGGGTCAAAAGCAGTGCACTATTTAGGGAATAGGGTGCCTTTGGTATGCAGCCTGGCTCTCACGCTCTTCTTTCATCTCCCCAGTAATGCATTAAAGTGGAGCCAATTTCCCCACCCCTATTCTACATACCTGGGTTCTCTATCTCAGCCAGGGACGTGGACCGCTTTCTGTCTCTCAAGTATAGCATGGTGGATGCATTTGAATTAATGAACCATGCTGAGAGTTTTTAATTAAGCAGGGATAAAAGGCTTTTTCCCCCCCCCGCTTTCCCGACTAGTGTTTTTTCAGACCAGTCATTCATATGTGTAATGTGAGTGTTTCCCTCTGCAGAGGAGAGGAGAGGAAAGGTGAGGGAGAGGAGGAGCGACAGTCGGCGGGCACATCTGTTGCTTTTGGAAAATGAGGACGTGGTTGGATTCTTGGGCGATGGGCGATTTGTTATGTTCACTCAAGGGGGTTTAATTGGCCTGGCTGTTTAATCGAGGACATGATCACTCATATTATTATAGGAAGAGGCAGCATGAGGTTTATGGCGGGGAAGAGTGTTTTGATGTTGTCAAATGTGCAACTGATGTAACAGAGGCGAGTTGGTGGAGTGAACCATGCTCAAGTAACCTTACCTTGCTTTGGCTAAAAGGCTTATGTGCTCTACTGGTGCGCAGGAGATCTGGGTTCAAATCTTGGTCACTTGTAATGATGTACAGTAACTGCATGGAATTTTGTGCCTCAAGATGGGGCCTTCCTCACAACAATGGCACCTAATTGTTTCTGTGAGTCCCAGAAAAAGCACTCACAGCCAAACACAAAATCCTCTCAACCCTTGTCCCCAAAAGAACTGCCCCAAAATGACCAATGAATGTTAAAGGCCCATCAGTCGTCTGCCACAAGAGATTGATGGCTTACAGTGGAGTTCTGTAGGATCTGTTTTCTTCCAAACACTTTGAATATTTGATTTGAACTGCCTCAAGTGCAGGATGGGAAGGGACTTTGCACTTTTGGGACTATTGCAAAAGTGCTCAATCAAACTCTCATGAAAGAAAACAAGTAGGATTTCAACTCAGGTCAAATTGTGTCTGTCTGTTACTCGAGGCAGGGACAGGGCACCGTGACCCAGTCTAACACATGGAATTGTTTTATGATGGTCATACCAAGGATCATTTAGCTATTTGATTTTGAATTTTAAGAAGAAAAAAAATATCCAAAAATGATTGGATGAAAAATGTCATTTGGCATTTCTGTTATTAGCCAATAGAAGCGCATTGAATAACAGATTCAATACATGGAACTTCCGATAATCCCCCCAAATATAAAAAAGGAAGTTTGTTCTGAGGTGTCTGTCCTATATCTGAGAGATATAAGAAAGATCAGGATTATTTATCCCCTTATTTTAGGCACTGAACAATCTCCATACATGCTTCCATTCATGTTTTTTTTTACTGGTATCGGGACCTTCAGACGAGTCTTGTGAGAGTTGTGGAGAACACCATCGTGTTCGTGAGCGTCTCACTGTCCACAGAGGGGTCATATTAGTGTGTAGGCCAAACCGTTCGGACGCCACAGACAGAAGTTGGCAGAAGAGGCTGCACCGACTTCAGACGAGTCTTGTGAGGCTTGAGGGCATCCTAGAGCAAAACGGAGAAGGCCATCTTGTTTGTGAGAGTCTCGTTGTCAATACTTTGTAGGTCAAACCGTTTCGGACGCTGCAGACATTTTTTGTGAGAAGATATCTCTAGGTCTGACAAACATGCTCTAGCTCTGCCAACTTTCACCACAGATGTGAAAAGGCGTTATCGGCGGATGTGGAGGATTGAGACAAAGCCCGTGCAAAACAGGGTAAACTGTGGCCTTACTGGTTGTCTTACTAGCCTTAGGAAAAACCTATGAAAAAGATTTCTCACTACAGTATTATAGAATAACCATAAGATCCTGAGAAAATATAGGTATAATACACATTTTAAAGTGGAGCACTAAACCCATCTCAGCCCTGTGCGTAATTATACTTTCATATCCTGTTTCACTGCTATTGCTATGGAGACCAATTCAATATTCATGAGTTTGTTTATTGGGGATTAATTCGTCCTCATCTGCGTTCTCTTTAATGAAGTCGGGATGCTTTAAAATAGACATTTGTGTGTATTAAAACGCAACGTTCTACTTTAAAGTATCTAAATCAATAATTGAATGATACTCAATTGAAAGGAAGTGCTCCATGCAGACTACACCGCAGTCGCTCCTGTGACACACTTCCATAATAGGTCTTCCATGTACTTATTATTAATAGTTTTATTAGGTCTGTGTCCCGAA